>NC_069500.1:1227107006-1227407006 GCF_027579735.1 Bombina bombina | reverse complement strand
ATTTAAGCTCCATGGTGGAGCAACAGTTTTAAACACAGGCTTAATCCTGGCCAAAGCCTGGCAAAAAGCCTGAACGTCTGGAACTTCTGACAGACGTTTGTGTAAAAGAATGGACAGAGCTGAGATCTGTCCCTTTAAGGAACTAGCAGATAAACCCTTTTCTAAACCCTCTTGTAGAAAAGACAATATCCTAGGAATCCTAACCTTACTCCATGAGTAACTCTTGGATTCGCACCAATGTAAGTATTTACGCCATATTTTATGGTAAATCTTTCTGGTAACAGGTTTCCTAGCCTGTATTAAGGTATCAATTACTGACTCCGAAAATCCACGCTTTGATAAAATCAAGCGTTCAATTTCCAAGCAGTCAGCTTCAGAGAAATTAGATTTTGATGTTTGAAAGGACCCTGAATTAGAAGGTCCTGTCTCAGAGGCAGAGACCAAGGTGGACAGGATGACATGCCCACTAGATCTGCATACCAGGTCCTGCGTGGCCACGCAGGCGCTATTAGAATCACCGATGCTCTCTCCTGTTTGATCCTGGCAATCAATCGAGGAAGCATCGGGAAGGGTGGAAACACATAGGCCATCCCGAAGGTCCAAGGTGCTGTCAAAGCATCTACCAGGACCGCTCCCGGGTCCCTGGACCTGGACCCGTAACAAGGAAGCTTGGCGTTCTGGCGAGACGCCATGAGATCTGCCTCTGGTTTGCCCCAAAGTCGAAGTATTTGGGCAAAGACCTCCGGATGAAGTTCCCACTCCCCCGGATGAAAAGTCTGACGACTTAGGAAATCCGCCTCCCAGTTCTCCACTCCAGGAATGTGGATCGCTGACAGGTGGCAAGAGTGAGACTCTGCCCAGCGAATTATCTTTGATACTTCCATCATCGCTAGGGAGCTTCTTGTCCCTCCTTGATGGTTGATGTAAGCTACAGTCGTGATGTTGTCCGACTGAAACCTGATGAACCCCCGAGTTGTTAACTGAGGCCAAGCCAGAAGGGCATTGAGAACTGCTCTCAATTCCAGAATGTTTATTGGAAGGAGACTCTCCTCCTGAGTCCATGATCCCTGAGCCTTCAGGGAATTCCAGACAGCGCCCCAACCTAGTAGGCTGGCGTCTGTTGTTACAATTGTCCAATCTGGTCTGCTGAATGGCATCCCCCTGGACAGATGTGGCCGAGAAAGCCACCATAGAAGAGAATTTCTGGTCTCTTGATCCAGATTCAGAGTAGGGGACAAATCTGAGTAATCCCCATTCCACTGACTTAGCATGCACAATTGCAGCGGTCTGAGATGTAGGCGTGCAAAGGGTACTATGTCCATTGCCGCTACCATTAAGCCGATTACCTCCATGCATTGAGCCACTGACGGGTGTTGAATGGAATGAAGGACACGGCAAGCATTTTGAAGCTTTGTTAACCTGTCTTCTGTCAGGTAGATCTTCATTTCTACAGAATCTATAAGAGTCCCCAAGAAGGGAACTCTTGTGAGTGGAAAGAGAGAACTTTTCTCTTCGTTCACCTTCCACCCATGCGACCTTAGAAATGCCAGTACTAACTCTGTATGAGACTTGGCAGTTTGAAAGCTTGATGCTTGTATCAGAATGTCGTCTATATACGGAGCCACCGAAATTCCTCGCGGTCTTAGTACCGCCAGAAGAGCGCCCAGAACCTTTGTGAAGATTCTTGGAGCCGTAGCCAATCCGAATGGAAGAGCTACAAACTGGTAATGCCTGTCTAGGAAGGCAAACCTTAGATACCGGTAATGATCTTTGTGAATCGGTATGTGAAGGTAAGCGTCCTTTAAATCCACTGTGGTCATGTACTGACCCTTTTGGATCATGGGTAAGATTGTCCGAATAGTTTCCATTTTGAACGATGGAACTCTTAGGAATTTGTTGAGGATCTTTAAATCCAAGATTGGTCTGAAGGTTCCTTCTTTCTTGGGAACCACAAACAGATTTGAGTAAAACCCCTGTCCGTGCTCCGACCGCGGAACCGGGTGGATCACTCCCATTAGTAAAAGATCTTGTACACAGCGTAGAAACGCCTCTTTCTTTATTTGGTTTGTTGACAACCTTGAAAGATGAAATCTCCCTTTTGGGGGAGAGATTTTGAAGTCCAGAAGATATCCCTGAGATATGATCTCTAACGCCCAGGGATCCTGGACATCTCTTGCCCAAGCCTGGGCGAAGAGAGAAAGTCTGCCCCCCACTAGATCCGTTCCCGGATCGGGGGCCCTCAATTCATGCTGTCTTAGGGGCAGCAGCAGGTTTTCTGGCCTGCTTGCCCTTGTTCCAGGACTGGTTAGGTTTCCAGCCTTGTCTGTAGCGAGCAACAGCTCCTTCCTGTTTTGGTGCAGAGGAAGTTGATGCTGCTCCTGCCTTGAAGTTACGAAAGGCACGAAAATTAGACTGTCTAGCCCTAGGTTTGGCTCTGTCTTGAGGCAGGGCATGGCCTTTACCTCCTGTAATGTCAGCGATAATATCTTTCAAACCGGGCCCGAATAAGGTCTGCCCTTTGAAAGGTATGTTAAGTAATTTTGATTTAGAAGTAACATCAGCTGACCAGGATTTTAGCCACAGTGCTCTACGTGCCTGAATGGCGAATCCGGAATTCTTAGCCGTAAGTTTAGTTAAATGTACTACGGCATCTGAAATAAATGAATTAGCTAGCTTAAGGGTTTTAAGCTTATTTGAAATCTCATCTATAGTTATTGAGTCAAGAGTCTCTTCCAGAGACTCGGACCAAAATGCGGCCGTAGCCGTGACAGACGCAATACATGCAAGGGGTTGCAATATAAAACCTTGTTGAACAAACATTTTCTTAAGGTAACCCTCTAATTTTTTATCCATTGGATCTGAAAAGGCACAGCTATCCTCCACCGGGATAGTGGTACGCTTAGCCAGAGTAGAAACCGCTCCCTCCACCTTAGGGACCATCTGCCATAAGTCCCGTGTGGTGGCGTCTATTGGAAACATTTTTCTAAATACAGGAGGGGGGGAAAAGGGTACACCGGGCCTATCCCACTCCTTAGTAATTATCTCTGTAAGTCTCTTGGGTATAGGAAATACGTCAGTACTCGCTGGTACTGCATAGTATCTATCCAGCCTACATAATTTCTCTGGGATTGCAACGGTGTTACAATCATTCAGAGCCGCTAATACCTTCCCTAGCAGTACACGGAGGTTTTCTAGTTTAAACTTAAAATTTGAAATGTCTGAATCCACTCTATTTGGATCAGATCCGTCACCTGCAGATTGAAGCTCTCCGTCCTCATGTTCTGCAAATTGTGACGCAGTATCTGACATGGCCCTATTATTATCAGCGCACTCTGTTCTCACCCCAGAGTGATCTCGCTTACCTCTAAGTTCTGGTAATTTAGACAAAACTTCAGTCATAACATTAGCCATGTCCTGTAGTGTGATTTGTAATGGCCGCCCTGAAGTACTCGGCGTTACAATATCACGCACCTCCCGAGCGGGAGATGCAGGTACTGACACGTGAGGCAAGTTAGTCGGCATAACTTCCCCCTCGTTGTTTGGTGAATGATGTTCAATTTGTACAGATTGACTTTTATTTAAAGTAGCATCAATGCAATTAGTACATAAATTTCTATTGGGCTCCACCTTGGCTTTTGCACATATAGCACAGAGATATTCCTCAGACATGTTTAACAAACTAGCAATTAAAATAGCAAGCTTGGAAATACTTTTCAACTCAATTTACAAGTAATATGAAAAACGCACTGTGCCTTTAAGAAGCACAGAAAAAAAACTATGACAGTTGAATAACAATGAACCGGAGAAATTATAAAAACCAAATTTTTCCCGGTAAAGGCATAAATTTAGCAAAGGATTGCCCCCATTAGCAATGGATAACTAACCCTTAATAGCAGAAAAAAATGTACAAAATATAAACGTTTTTTATCACAGTCAAAGCACAATCTCACAGGTCTGCTGTGAGTGATTACCTCCCTCAAAATAATTTTTGAGGACCCTTGAGCTCTGTAGAGACGATCCGGATCATGCAGGGAGAGAAACAGACTTGTGACTGAATTTCTGATGCGTAGCAAAAGCGCCAAAATAGGCCCCTCCCCCTCACACACAGCAGTGAGGGAAGTTCAGTAAATTGTCTTAAATTAAAATAAACGACAGCCAAGTGGAAAAACAGTGCCCAAAACAATTTTTCACCCAGTACCTCAGATAATTAAACGATTTAACATGCCAGCAAAACGTTTAAAATCAAATAATATGAAATGTCATTAAACAGCCTGCTGCTAGTCGTTCCCACTGCAAGTTAGGCTAAAAGATATATGCATATAGTATTATCCCAGTGAAGTGCCATTCCCCAGAATACTGAAGTGTAAACATATATACATAACAGCCTGATACCAGTTGCTACTACTGCATTTAAGGCTGAACTTACATTATATCGGTATTGGCAGTATTTTCTTAGTCAATTCCATTCCTCAGAAAATAATATACTGCAACATACCTCTTTGCAGGTGAACCTGCCCGCTGTCCCCTGATCTGAAGTTTACCTCACTCCTCAGAATGGCCGAGAACAGCAAAATGAATCTTAGCTACGCCGGCTAAAATCATCCAAAAACTCAGGTAGATTCTTCTTCAAATTCTACCTGAGAAGGAACAACACACTCCGGTGCTGTTTTAAAATAACAAACTTTTGATTGAAGATATAAAAACTAAGTATAATCACCACAGTCCTCTCACACATCCTATCTATTAGTTGGGTGCAAGAGAATGACTGGGTGTGACGTAGAGGGGAGGAGCTATATAGCAGCTCTGCTTGGGTGATCCTCTTGCACTTCCTGTTGGGGAGGAGTTAATATCCCAGAAGTAATGATGACCCGTGGACTGACTACACTTAACAGGAGAAAGGATAATTAAACTAATTTTAAGTGATAATGAAACGGAAACTGATTGCTACAGATGAACTGTTTACTGGCCGATAAGGACACCTGCACAGCTCTATTGGTGCAAGGACAATGGTACAGCAGAATAAAAACAAAAAGTAGCTTTTATTTCTCTTCTCTAATGTGTTCCAAATGATCCATTTTACCTGCTGGAGTAAATTAAATTGTTTGCAAACATCTCATTTACTTAATGTTGTCAGTTGAAATAGCTACTTTTGATTTGTTAAAACTGCCAACTACATTGAAAATATGAATACTCTTGTATTTGTAATAAGGAATACATAAAACAGGAGCAGCACAAATTAACCTCTAAGTGGGGGGTTGGAAAGGGATTTTTGTATCTGAATTAGCTGGTTTTGCTTAATGAACATCTGGCCTTATTTAGAATTTCAATCCCTAATAGACTTTATGTATAAAGAGATGGAAACATGAGCAGGTCTGCTCTTTCTAGAGAGTCAGCCCCCACTGCAATAGGCATGTCCTTGAGAACTATAGGAGATGGTTTAAACAAGCAAAACCAACTGTTCCAAATACAAAAATAAACATGAATGAACAATTCCCCATACATTTAATACTCTACAGTTAAGTATAACAAGTAATTTGGAATATGTTTAGGGGAAACAAATTTTACATTACAGTGGATAGCCATAATAATTCTAGATACTGGACTGATTCACTAAACATATCAGCATCGGGCACACCTACAGGCTAATAATCATGTGTAATAGCATGGAAATTGCATCCAAGTTGTCTACCAAGAGCTGTATGATAATGCTAGCAGATTTGACATTATACACAGTTTAAGTGTATTCAAGAATGACATGACTCCATTTTTATCAACTATATCAAATACATATTATATGACTTAAAGTGAAAGTAAATCCTAGCGTTTTACAAACGCTAGGATTTACTATTGAAACAAATAAAGGGCACTTTCATTCATGAAGTATAAGATACTTCATGTAGAAAGCTCGTTTATTTGTTTCAATCGATTGCCGTTTTTAGCTGCTACTGCAGCCCATGGCTTAAATTTTTTTTGGCTAACAGGTGACGTTTTCACCTCTTAGCCAATAGCCGTGCGGTAAATCCGGCTCCCATGGGCGCCAAGCCGGATTTACCGCACTGCTATTGGCTAAGAGGTGAAAACGTCACCTCTTAGCCAAATTTTTTTTTTTAGCTGTGCTCTGCTGTAGGAGCTAAGAGCGGCGATCGATTGAATCAAATAAAGGAGCTTTCTACATGAAGTATCTTATACTTCATGAATGAAAGTGCCCTTTATTTGTTTCAAAACGCTAGGATTTACTTTCACTTTAAAGGGCCATGATACCCAAATGTTGAAACACTTAAAAGTGATGTTAACTATGAAATCTGTAAATGAGAGTTAAGTGAAATCTCATGAGATCACAGTAAAAGTTAATGACCTCAGCACTGCTGATGCTGATTGGCTGCTGTTCATTTCTTCATTATTTATTTTTTTACCTGCAGCTGAGCAACAGCTGAAGTAAGCTGAGGAAATTGTGAGGTAAAATATCTTCCTTTCTTACATAAAGATGCTCAGGTGATATTTTACTGTCAGCTTTCTACAGTTATACTGCATCAGTTTCAAGTGATTTAGCATATGAGTATTATGTCCCTTTAACTGTAAACACATTTTGCATAAGAATGTAGGAGATGGTACAAAGTTTTTTTGTGGTAGAAATAAAAGTGGATTATAACAATAATGTTTATAAATAAATATAATTATCTGATTTTGAACAAATGTAAAGTGGGTGCATATTTCGTAATAAACGTATAGACCGGTTTACCTGGGCCTCTTCCCCTGGATCTCCAACAGTCTCAACGAGCCTGGAAAGAACATCAGAAAGTGTTTCTGCAGAAAGTGGTTGCTTGAGAGCTCTAAATATCTGAAATGAGCGCCCAGCATAATGGCGAGATGAGCAAGATAATGCCGTTTGCAACGCCACATCACTCAGATGGTGCTCTAGAGCAAACCCTGCAGAGACAGCAGAGAAAAACACATCTGAAAACCTACCATTGTAAAGCAAACATAAGATAAGCACCTGTAGCAATATTTATTGAATGGTTATAGAAGCATAAACATGATAAAATGTCATAAAGACACTGCCCACCAACATAAAGCTATTAATACTGTAGAATGCACAAAGTCACAGTTTTACAGCAAATTCATTTAATCATTAACTTAAATATTGCTGAAATTAGACTCCCACTTCAGTTTACTTAGTCATAAAACAAGGTTTTTGTTGTATTTCAGTGCTGTTACAAATGCTTTGGTGTGTTTATGTCCTGTGCTGAATGATCTGATAAGGGGAAAACTTCAGTAACAATCAATCATATCTGGACAAAGACTCTGCCCCCTTTGTAAGATTTTGGGGACAGGACATAACTGAAATCTGCATGAGTTCATTTCAATTTTAATATAATCATTTTTGCAATATACTTAAAGGGACATGAAACCCATGACTTTTCCTTCATTATTCAGACACAGAATACAATTTAAAAAAAAATCTAATTTACTTCTCGTATGAAATTTGCTTCATTTTCATGTTATTTTCTGATGAAGAGATACCTAGGTAGGTAGTGTGCACATGCCTGTAACAATACATGACAGGAAATAGTGCTGCCATCTAGTGCTCTTGCTAATGTATAACATTGTTGCAAAACGGCTGACATATAGTTCTGCAGGCATGTGAGCTTACCTTCCTGCTTACCAACAAACAATAACAAGAAAATTAAGAAACTTTGATAATAAAATTAAATTGTATGTTGTATCTGAATCATGAAATAAAAAATTGGGTTATATTTCCCTTTAAAAAGAAAGTAAATACAAAATGAAACTTTCATCTTTCAGATAGCGCATGTGGCTTTGTACTGCATGGCGTAGATTTATTTCATTTTGGGTTAAGGTTCTATTAGTAAATGGATCTCAACAGAGACGGTAAACAACTTGAGATTGTTATATAAAATGTTTAGTTATGCGTAATGAAACAATGTTACAATATATTTTCAATATTAACCACTTACCTACCAGCAACGTACATTGTACGTCACACTTCTTTCAATAGCGTGGTTTCGCCGCCAGCTGCGCTATTTCAGCTCGCCTGCAGGAGGGAGGGAAGCTATAAAGGCTGTGACACACTGCAAGTGGAGCGGCGCACAGTGTGTAGATGCAGCTGTGCGCGCTCAGTGTGTCCTGCCTTTTCATCTCTGAGCACTCTGCTGCGTCAGGTTGCGAAGCTGCGCGCTCAGAGATGAAATAATTGAACTTCAGACTCGGTGCAAAGCAGTTGCAACGCCTCGTGCCGCATCGCTTGCAGTGTGTCACAGCCTTAATAGTGCTGGGTTTTGCCGCTGGCTGTGAGACCTGCACTATTATAGGCAGGAACCAGCGACGTACAGGGTACGTCGTAAAGGGGTTAATTTTGCCTCCTTTTTATGTAATTTAGCTCCAAAAATAGAGCAATTTCTAACACTCAGACCATGAAATGCACCTGCTGACCTCTCAGTGCTAGACCCCTGCTACATATCTGTCTCTTATTGGCTTTAATTGATAACCACTGCAAAACAATTGACTTTATACTAACTTTATGACAGTGGCTAGCCTTGTTGTCTGCAGACTAAGGCCCAGATTGGCTCCTCCAAATAAGGAAAATGGTGGGTGAAGTTTGGCTATTGGAAATTAATTGCAGTAAAAAGGATGTTAATTTGTTTTAAAAACATTAAGACTTGGCTGATACGTTATTCTATAACAACACAACAGAAATTTATTGTGATAAAGTGTTTACTGTCCCTTTAATTTAATGTTACACACACATTCATTATAGCTGTGAATCCCTCTATTCATTATAAAGTGAATATACCTGATCTTGAGTTTTTAAAAACAGAGACCACATGTTTTAAGAACACAGTAAGTTGATCAGCACTTTTAATGCTGGGATTCTTAGCCGAAACATCCTCATGGTTCCAAAGGGGCCCTTTCTTCCTAAAAATAAGAAAGACAAATAGAATAGGAGTGAATGTATAGCTCTTGATAGTGGATCTATAATATACCAATAAAATATTTGTCTTAACATGGAAAAATTAATGCAATTGTAAATAATAAGCAAAATTTAGCACCATAATTATGATACTGAAGTAATGTGTTTAAGCCCTCCCTTGCAGTCTATGGTCTAGTTTGAATGAGTGGGCTATAGTAAATAAAGATTATACTAGATATTATCTACAGAAAAGACAGCTATATGAATATGTTGCGTATTCAGAGGTATGTGTTCAGTGTCTACGTGCTATATAGGGTTGCCACCTCGGCCATGTGTTCCTGGACACTTATGAGTTACACATGCTGCAGGGTAAGCAGGACGGAACATGTATTGTGCTCTGGACATCACATGAATAGTGCTAATGAACAGCAGAGTACATGTTCCTCCCTGCTTACCCTGCAGCATGTTTAACTCATAAGTGTCCAGGAAAACATGGCCGAGGTGGCAACCCTAGTGCTATAGTAAGGGAATTATTGTGCGTTGTTCTCACTGGTATCATAAAAACTCCATGATTTATTCTCCCTAGTGTGGAAAGGGTTAAATAAGCTGCATGTTACAGCTTGCATTGTAAGGGTTAAGAGACTACATGTGCACTGGAAAGTCATTGAAAGGGGCAGATGTACAGCTTTTACATTAAATTAACAAGCCTTTAATTAGGGTAGCAGAATTATATAATAAATTAAAGCAACAAGGTTCAATGAAGTGATCTGCTTAAGAAAACAGATGGAGATATAGTCACCAGAGTAATTATATCTCTTCTGCAAAGCAGATAATGTAATCCATAATTAAAAAAAAAATATATATATATATATATATATAATGTATGTTTAATGTGCTGAGACAATTATTTTAGAACAATAAAAAAAATATATATATCAAAAACTGCCAGTGCTCTAACTCCTCTGCTTTAGATCATATGACCAACGGTGGTGCTTCTGGCCCTATGTAATAGTGTGTTGGAACTCGTCAGTGTAAACTTAACATTTACTATTGTAAGGGTTACTGCCTGCTATGGTTACTGATACTATACCTTTAAGCTACACCATATAAAAGGCACCTCCTCCTAACACACCTTGCTGGTTAATTAAGAGTTACCTAGCCTCAAGCACCTCAAAGCTAATTGCTCCTACTAAGGAATAGTGAATTTCATATTTCCTCCAACTGAGTTCCAGAGAAACCTAGTAATCTAAGCAGCTTCTTGTATGCTTACATCTACCTCTTAATGAAGACCTCCTTCCAGAGCAACCTCCAAGAGGATATCACTTTGTTGAATACCATCCGCTCTCAGTCCGGTCTCACCTCTCCTCCAGCTTTCCTGTAGCCAGCAGCGTGTGTATCACAACACCGAGATTTCCAGCACACAGCCTGAGAGTGAAGCGCTGACGTCATCAGCTACAGCCAGGACCGCTCTCACTCTCAGAGACACTGCAGCACTCAGCGTGTGTATGAAATCTTCCCTCTGCTCCCTGGATTTCAGGTCAGACTACTGTTTACATACTTTACTGCATATTCTTACAGAGGGGTTAAAGTTGTAACTAACTTATTACGCTGCTCATTGCTACCTAAAATTTACTGCTGTAAAACTAAACTCTCTAACTGCCAATAATTGTGAATAGCAAACTAAGACTCTGATTGCTAATTAGTTCACAAAGTTTCCTTGGCAAAGATAAATCTTCATTTATGAAACATTTAGCTTTACATCCTCACTGGTTTCATAAATGATACATACATATCTAGGTTAAGAGGTACATGAACTGATATTGTTTAACAGGCCGTGACAACTATGATACTACAAGTTCCTGAAGTTTTCAGGGTTATTTTCCGATACAAGTTTAGGAGTTTCTGCATTATTTCATTTTCTGCAACAATATTTTATATTTTCCATGTTACTTAAAGGGACATTAAACACTAAAGAAATGTTAGCTATAAGGATGCATACAAAGAAAAGATTAGCCTAAGAATAGCATGTTTACATTTTTATAAGTATGTAGTAATATTAATAATAATAATATAAATATACTATAATTATATTAGTTTAAAATATTGAAGACATGTGTAAAGTTTTAATTTCTAGAGATATCTTATAAGAATAGGTTTTTAAATCTAGTATAACTAGTTACAAAAGGGTGGCAACCATTACTTTACATAAAGCTACAATATTCTAGGTTAAAGGGACATTAAACCGCGGGACATAACTTACACTCACAGATCAGCAATATTGCCTATTTTTTTACAGCTGTATATTGTGTTTCAGGTTAGTGTGCACGATACAAAGCAGGAGCTGTACATTCATGTTGTGGCTGCATTGCTCTATAATATTGTTGCTTTTTAAAATATATTTTGTGTAACTGTAAAAAATTAAAAAATGTAAAGCTCACATAATCTATCATGCACAATAACCTGACGCACATTATGCAACTGTAAAAAGTAGACAATATTACTGATCTGTGAGTGTGCACAGTTTTTGTCACAATCTGTTAGAATACCTGAGCTCCAAGATGGCAGCCCCCAGTACAAGGAGACGGGGCTTTAGTATCTTGCACCTTTAAAGGGACACTGAACCCAAATTTTTTCTTTTGTGATTCAGATAGATCATGACATTTTAAGCAACTTTCTAATTTACTCCTATTATCAAATTTTCTTCATTCTATTGGTATCTTTATTTGAAATGCAAGAATATAAGTTTAGATGCCGGCCCATTTTTTGGTGAACAACCTGGGTTGTCCTTGCCGATTGGTGGATAAATTCATCCACCAATAAAAAAGTCCTTTCCAGAGTCCTGAACCAAAAAAAAAAAAGCTTAGATACCTTCTTTTTCAAATAAAGATAGCAAGAGAATGAATAAAAATTGATAATAGGAGTAAATTAGAAAGTTGCTTAAAATTGCATGCTCTATCTGAATCATGAAAGAATAAATGTAGGTTCAGTGTCCCTTTAAGCTATTAAAACAGGGGAACGGATTTGTAAAGAGCTGCAGAACCAGGATGAAATGCAAAAACATAGTAACATAGTAACATAGTAGATAAGGTTGAAAAAAGACTGAAGTCCATCGAGTTCAACCTATACAAATCTAAAATACTTACAAAAAGCTCCAGTTAAGCTTAAATAACCCCATTAAAATGTGACCCATTTAATACTAGCAATCATATCCATGAATTTTGTTTATATACAGAAATTTATCCAGACTATTTTTAAATGTATCTATGGTATTGGCATTCACTACCTCCTTTGGTAATGAGTTCCACAATTTTATTGCTCTTACAGTGAAAAAACGTTTCCGTTGCAGGAGATTAAATCTCCTTTCCTCCAACCTTAAATTATGACCTCTTGTCAGAACCAATTTTCTTGGAATAAAAAGAGCTTCTGCCATCTCTGTATATGGGCCTTGAATATATTTATATAAAGTAATCATGTCACCTCTCAAGCGCCTTTTTTCTAAAGAGAACAGACCCAGTTTGGCTAGCCTCTCCTCATAGGATAATTTCTCCAATCCCCTTATTAGCTTTGTGGCCCTTCTCTGAACTTTTTCTAGTTCTGCAATATCTTTTTTAGCAATCGGTCCCCAGAACTGCACTCCAAACTCAAGGTGAGGTCTTACCAGGGCTTTATATAATGACAGAATTATGCTTTCCTCCCTTGAATCAATGCCTCTTTTAATACATGCTAGTATCTTATTAGCCTTTGAAGCCGCTGCCCTGCATTGTGCACTCATCTTTAGCTTGTTATCTATTACTACTCCCAAATCCCTTTCCTCCTGTGTTTGGCTAAGTCTTGTCCCATTTAAAAAATACATAGCCTGCTTATTTTTACTTCCAAAATGTAGAACCTTACATTTTCCGTATTAAATCTCATTTTCCATTCACTTGCCCATAGTTCTAATTTTAGCAAATCCCTTTGCAAAGAGAGTTCATCCTGCTCTGACCTAATGACCTTACTTAACTTAGTATCATCTGCAAAAATAGAGATGTCGCTATTTAATCCTTGCTCCAAGTCATTTATAAAAATATTAAAAAGAACAGGGCCCAGTACTGATCCCTGGGGGACGCCACTGATTACCTTTGTCCAATCTGAGTATGATCCATTTACTGCTACTCGTTGCTCCCTATCTTTTATCCAGTTATTTATCCATGAGCTAACATTTTCAGCTATTCCCAGTCCCTTAATTTTGTGCATTAATCTCTCATGTGGCACTGTATCAAATGCCTTTGCAAAATCTAAGTATATCACATCAACTGATTCCCCTTTATCTATATTTTTACTTACTTCCTCGTAGAATCTAATTAGATTAGTTTGACATGATCTATTTCTCCTAAAGCCATGCTGATTAGAACTCATAATCTTGGTTACACGAATATGCTCATCAATATAATCCCTTATAATCCCTTCAAATATCTTCCCCACTATTGATGTCAGACTAACTGGTCTATAGCTTCCTGGATCATCCCTGCTTCCCTTTTTGAAGAGTGGCACCACATCAGCTTTACGCCAATCCTGGGGTACCATGCCTGAGGATAATGAGTCTTGAAAAATTAAGAGTAAAGGTTTGTCTATAACAGTGCTATGTTCACTTAACACCCTTGGGTGTATTCCATCTGGGCCTGGAGTTTTATTTACCTTAATATTTTTTAGTTTTTTCCTGATATCCTCTAAACAAAACCCAGTTAGTGGTATGGACTGGCATGTTCTATTCTGTTCCAAAGTATCATTCAATGGTTCCTCTCTTGTGTATACTGAAGAAAAAAACTGGTTTAGTACCTCAGCCTTCTCCCTGTCATTATTTATCATGCTACCCTCCACACATTTTAATGTACCTATATTATCCTTCTTAGATTTTTTGCTATTTATGTACTTAAAGAACCTTTTAGGGTTAGACTTAGAATCCTTGGCAATTAATTTTTCATATTCAATTTTGGCTAATTTGATTGCTTTTTTGCATGCTTTGTTACATTCCTTATAAATATTGTATGCTGAGTCTGTACTATTTTCTTTTAATAATTTAAATGCCCTACGTTTTTTCCTAATTTCTTTTAACACATTTATATTTAGCCATAACGGCTTATTTTTTTTATTTTTATAACCATATGGTATGTATTGATATGTATATTTATTTAACAAATTTTTAAATATTATCCATTTATCCTCTGTATTTTTATTAGAAAATACATTGTCCCAATTTATATTATTTAATGATTTCCTTAAATCGTTGAATTTTGCTTTCTTGAAATTAAAAGTCTTAGTTAAGCCTTTAAAACACTGCATATGAAAAGAGATTTCAAATGTGACCATGTTATGATCACTGTTACCCAAATGTTCTTTGACTTCTATGTTTGATATTATATCTGTATTGTTTGATAGCACTAAATCCAATATAGCTTTACTCCTAGTTGGCTCCTCTATTAATTGTGACAAGAAGTTATCCCTGAGAACATTTAAAAATCTATCCCCCTTAGCTGAATTACTAGTTTCATTGGCCCAGTTTATATCAGGGTAGTTAAAATCTCCCATAATTACAGCACTGTTATTAGCAGCCTTACCTATTTGCATTAGTAGTTGAGTTTCCTCTGGGTCACTAATGTTGGGAGGCTTGTAGCATGTTCCTAGTAATATTTTTTTAGGATTTTTCCCCCCACTCTTTATAGTGAGTAGTTACTGTTCTTTTGTAGCTGAGCACATAAGTTTAAAGTCCATTTAAATTACAGGAAAAGGGGACACAATATTTGATGAAAGTATATTACATTTAATAAACATTTAACATTTGTATAATACAATCTTTAAGTGTTTAATGTCCTTTTAATTCCTATTATTTTTAAGAAAACTAAAATATTTAATAATCCTTGATCAGATCTGCCTTTGTGCTTTATTACCTTGGATCTTAGATTTTTAAAGATAAGCTTACCAAGTTAGTGATTAGCTAGAATGTATGTTTTTCTAACTGGCTGGGTTTGGTAGGACAAGTATAATTTAGGATAACTGAAGATGCTCAGGTATAAAGGCTTGGTGTGTGGCACCAGCTAATAATAAAGGTGGTTGTGCCATTCATCTACTTATTCCCACACTTTCCCCATTGTTCTGGATAGGAAAAACATAATTTATGTAAGAACTTACCTGATAAATTCATTTCTTTCATATTGGCAAGAGTTCATGAGCTAGTGACGTATGGGATATACATTCCTACCAGGAGGGGCAAAGTTTTCCAAATCTCAAAATGCCTATAAATACACCCCCCACCACACCCACAATTCAGTTTAACGAATAGCCAAGAAGTGGGGTGATAAGAAAGGAGCGAAAGCATCAACAAGGAACTAGAATAATTGTGCTTTATACAAAAAAATCATAACCACCATAAAAAGGGTGGGCCTCATGGACTCTTGCCAATATGAAAGAAATTAATTTATCAGGTAAGTTCTTACATAAATTATGTTTTCTTTCATGCAATTGGCAAGAGTCCATGAGCTAGTGACGTATGGGATAGCAAATACCCAAGATGTAGAACTCCACGCAAGAGTCACTAGAGAGGGAGGGATAAAAATAAAGACAGCCAATTCCGCTGAAAAATTAATCCACAACCCAAATCAAAAGTTTTAATCTTTATAATGAAAAAAAATGAAATTATAAGCAGAAGAATCAAACTGAAACAGCTGCCTGAAGTACTTTTCTACCAAAAACTGCTTCTGAAGAAGAGAAAACATCAAAATGGTAGAATTTAGTAAAAGTATGCAAAGAAGACCAAGTCACTGCTTTGCAAATCTGATCAACAGAAGCTTCATTCTTAAAAGCCCAGGAAGTAGAAACTGACCTAGTAGAGTGAGCCGTAATCCTCTGAAGCGGGGATTTACCCGACTCCGAATAAGCATGATGAATCAAAAGCTTTAACCAAGATGCCAAAGAAATGGCAGAAGCCTTCTGACCTTTCCTAGAACCAGAAAAGATAACAAATAGACTAGAAGTCTTTCTGAAATCTTTAGTCAACATAATATTTCAAAGCTCTTACCACATCCAAAGAATGTAAATATCTTTCCAGAGAACTCTTAGGATTAGGACACAACGAAGGGACAACAATTTCTCTACTAATGTTGTTGGAATTCACAACTTTAGGTAAAAATTTAAATGAAGTCCGCAAAACCGCCTTATCCTGATGAAAAATCAGAAAAAGAAACTCACAAGAAAGAGCAGATAATTCAGAAACTCTTCTAGCAGAAGAGATGGCCAAAAGGAACAATACTTTCCAGGAAAGTAATTTAATGTCCAAAGAATGCATAGGCTCAAACGGAGGAGCCTGTAAAGCCCTCAAAACCAAATTAAGACTCCAAGGAGGAGAAATTGGCTTAATGACAGGCTTGATACGAACCAAAGCCTGAACAAAACAATGAATATCAGGAAGATTAGCAATTTTTCTGTGAAACAGAACAGAAAGAGCAGAGATTTGTCCTTTCAAGGAACTTGCAGACAACCCCTTATCCAAACCATCCTGAAGAAACTGTAAAATCCTAGGAATTCTAAAAGAATGCCAAGAGAATTTATGAGAAGAACACCATGAAATGTAAGTCTTCCAAACTCGGTAATAAATCTTTCTAGACACAGATTTGCGAGCTTGCAACATAGTATTAATCACTGAGTCAGAGAAACCTCTATGACTAAGACTAAGCGTTCAATCTCCATACCTTCAAATTTAATGATTTGAGATCCTGATGGAAAAATGGACCTTGAGATAGAAGGTCTGGCCTTAACGGAAGTGGCCAAGGTTGGCAACTGGACATCCGAACAAGATCCGCATACCAAAACCTGTGTGGCCTTGCTGGAGCCACCAGCAGTGCAAATGAACGTTCCATTATGATTTTGAAAATCACTCTTGGAAGAACTAGAGGCGGAAAAACATAAGCAGGCTGATAATTCCAAGGAAGTGACAACGCATCCACTGCTTCTGCCTGAGGATCCCTGGACCTGGACAGATACATGGGAAGTTTCCTGTTTAGATGAGAAGCCATCATATCTATTTCTGGAAGCCCCCACATCTGAATAATCTGAAGAAACACATCTGGGGGAAGAGACCATTCTCCCGGATGTAAGGTCTGGAGACTGAGATAATCTGCTTCCCAATTGTCTATACCTGGGATATGGACCGCAGAGATTAGACAGGAACTGGATTCCGCCCATGCAAGTATCAGAGATACTTCTTTCATAGCTAGAGGACTGTGAGTCCCACCTTGATGATTGACATACGCCACGGTTGTGACATTGTCTGTCTGAAAACAAATCAACGATTCTTTCTTCAGAAGAGGCCAAAACTGAAGAGCTCTGAGAATCGCACGGAGCTCCAAAATATTGATTGGTAATTTCCAAACCCCCTGCGCTGTCAGACAAAGTCATGGATACTGAATCTATTTGGAATCCTAAAAAGGTTACCCTTGTCTGAGGAATCAAGGAACTTTTTGGTAAATTGATCCTCCAACCATGTCTTTGAAGAAACAACACTAGTTGATTTGTGTGAGATTCTGCAGAATGTAAAGACTGAGCAAGTACCAAGATATAGTCCAAATAAGGAAACAGATCCCGTTCCGGAAAGGGAACTGGCACAATTACCCCGGATAACTCCAGGTCTGAAACACACTTCAGGAAAGCCTGAGCCTTTACTGGGTTCACTGGAATGCGTGAGAGAAAGAAACTTCTCACAGGCAGTCTTACCTTGAAACCTATTCTGTACCCTTGAGAAACAATGTTCTGGATCCAATGATTTTGGATTGAATTGATCCAAACATCTTTGAAAAATCTTAGTCTGCCCCCTACCAGCTGCGCTGGAATGAGGGCCGCACCTTCATGCGGACTTGGGGGCTGCCTTTGGTTTCCTAAAAAGCTTGGATTTATTCCAGACTGGAGAAGGCTTCCAATTGGAAACCGTTCCTTTAGGGGAAGGGTCAGCTTTCTGTTCCTTATTTTGACGAAAGGAACGAAAACGGTTAGGAGCCCTAAATTTACCCTTAGACTTTTTATCCTGAGTCAAAAAAGCCAAGTATGACGCCCAAACTGACAAATATTCTTTGGCGCCAAAAACGTCTGCAACAAACACGAGCGTCATAGATGACGCAACTACGTGAAAACTCTCGGCGTCAACTAAGATGCCGGAAATGACGACATAACGTCAACAAACGTAATTCTTGCGGCAAAAAAGTCTTGCGCCAAAAATGACGCAATAAATTATAGTATTTAGCGCTCCCGCAAGCCTAACAGCCCGCAATTTAGAAAGAAAGCCAATTGAAAAATTTCAGGTAAGAAATATTTTTTTTTTTATGCATTTCCCAAAAATGAAACTGACAGTCTGTAAGAAGGAAATATACTGATTAACCTGAATCATGACAAATATAAGTATAAAACATATATTTAGAACTTTACATATAAAGTGCCAAACCATAACTGAGAGTGTCATAAATAAAAGGAAATATACTTACCAAAAGAAACTCATATACATAAAGTAGATAGCCAAACCAGTACTTAAACGAGAATCAGTAGAATCTCATTACTTGGATTCTTTATAATGGCCCGCTCCCCCTCCCCCCCAATATTAAAGTGGCCCTTGTCCACTGACTCCTTCAAACCATAATTCAAACCAGTTTACTACCCACTTACGCATGTAGGAATGCTCATTGTTTATCTAGTCCTCGGGTGTTTATATACTAAAGGCTTTATATACTTCATTAATAGACTCCCCAAAATCTATGCATCTATACCACATCATGATCCGTTAGGCCACGTAGTATATGGTTTACAGAAAATGAGGTTCTTAATACCTTTACACAGGTTATTTCCTTTTATCTTAATCCCTACTTTGCTATTAGACTACATTAGACACTGATTGGAATATTTTATACTTGTTGCTGTAAATCTTTGAAGTTTCATGATTCTGTATTTAACCTGTGTAAACTGGTTACTATTTGTTACGATCTCTCTCAACCTCAATAAAAAATGTTTATAAAAAAAAATAAAAAATTCCTCCATCCTTATCAGGAAAAGAAAAATCTCCTCAATTTGAGAGAGAGGAAGTACTATTATGATCATAGACATGATAATACATAACAATAGGGAGAAACCTATAGAGTCCTAGGGAAAACTAACCTTGGACAAAATTAAAAAAGAACTTACAAAAGTTCTCTAAATGCTAGGTAATCTCTTCCTTATAGAGATACTAAAAGTTTAGTATGAGGTACTTCATATAGAAAGGGCTAAAATTGCAATGCAAGAAAATGTCTTTCCATCAAGTCGCCACAAGATGGCGACAAAATCTCAGCAAAGAAGATTTTTACTAAAATAAAGAAAAAACAGATCCTGGGCAAAAACACACACAGTCTGCATAGCAACGATTAAAGGGACACTGAACCCAAATTTTTTCTTGCGTGATTCTGTTAGAGCATAAAATTTTAAGCAACTTTCTAATTTACTCCTATTATCAAATTTTCTTCATTCTCTTGGTATCTTTATTTGAAATGCAAGAATCTAAGTTTAGATGCCGGCCCATTTTTAGTGAACAACCTGGGTTGTTTTTGCTGATTGGTGGATAAATTCATCAACCAATAAAAAAGTGCTGTCCAGAGTTCTGAACACAAAAAAAAAAGCTTAGATGCCTTCTTGTCCAAATAAAGATAGCAAGAGAACAAAGAAAAATTGATAATAGGAGTAAATTAGAAATTTGCTTAAAATTGCATGCTCTATCTAAATCGCAAAAGAAAAAAATTTGGGTTCAGTGTCCCTTTAATAATTGAAAAATGTGAATAAAGCAACAATAAGTATATAAAATACTGTATATTATAACAAAAATCAGAGACCGTAGAAGAATAATAGGGCAGTATTACATAAATACCCCTACTTATTCAGATTAAGCTCTGTGGTGTGTAAGTTCCGCCAAGAGGATAGACATAAGAATAAAGCAAAATATTTAAATTGAAGCTCACCATAACGGCATGGAACCCAAACTAGTCCCAGCACATATACCTCCTACAAAACACATTAGGAGACCCCTAATACCTAGCCCGCATCCTACTAAAAGGAGGAAATAAGGGCATGGAGATAAATAAGGGCACACAGTGCGATCGCCACTAACAGGGAATATGTAAATTTGAGAGCTCATGCTGATCGTCGGCATTGAAATAGGCCACTCCTATGAAAGCGGCCTCTCTGTCAACGCACTTAAAATAAAAGCGCCATGTTGGTCAGTATAATGCACACTGAAATAAAAGCCCCTTTGATTCTGTCAGACCTGCGTCTTCGACAGAAGCTAAACATATAGTTAACTGGCAAGCCGTAGAGCCTGAACCTTAACGCTATTGCATCCGCCAACAATGGCTGTTCCTAGTAGCCGATAGTCATTAAATAATAAAATATGAAATCCAATCTCGCAGTTACTAGCTGATTTACACAAATCTGCTTCTAGGTAGGAGAGGATCACTAATACATAGTGGAGAGGGAGGAAAACAAATTTAACAGGACCTTCATCTGTTATAATGCCCCTTTGGTACAAAAGGACAAAAAAAACGGTACAAAATCAGGGGATCAAACTGACTGTGAAAAAAACATCCTCAACCTATGCCTCATGGTAAAGAGGGATTGGATTATAAAGTCCGTGATAACAGACCATGCAGGGATTGTAGGGAAAAAAAAAGTCGCTCCCACACCCAGAACCCACACATACAGCCTGGGTTACCGTATATAACCCGGCAGAGAATGTAACAAAATCCCAGACCCCTGTAGAAGCCAGATAGCTGCTCGGCCGTAAAATTTTCCTAAACAGAGGATATATAGTTTAAATAAAAAAACCTTTTTGAGGGTAGTCGGTCCCAGTAGGTTCCATATAGTCCACAGGAGAAATAAATCTAAGAGTGCTGTCACCCTCTGACATAGAAGGAAAGCACTTACCTGTGGATCCTGCCGTCCGGCAGGGAATGACATCTAAGGTGTGGCAGAGTCCTTCATGTCTACCACGGACCTGTAGAAAAAGAGAGAACAGAGTAACCAACTCTGGTATTCTATAACAGGGGTAGCAATAATGTTAGAAGTAAAGCAAAGACCACCTCGCCACCTTCTAACTGCTAAAAGCCACCATTACTTTTACTAAAGAGATTGACATGGACACAGCTAGACCCCAATACTTGCTTGCAGGGAAAAGTACCCATTAAAGCAGTGCTTTCCAAACTGTGTGTGAGCAGCAGTGTGTAGGAGTGTCTCTGCTTCAGCACAAATTTTTAAAAATTTTATTTTATTTTGGGGTTTCTGACTTTCCGTCTGCCTGCTACGCATATCACGTGGTTGTCACGTGATTGATACCTAGTGGGTCACAGATCATCTTAACCTATTGGCGCAGCTTAGCGGGAACTAAAACTATTCCCATTGGCGGCACATTGGCTTCTGACTGTTCGTGTAGTCAGTGAGTGACACAGCAGTGTGTTTGCAGCACGGGCAGTAGTCAGTCGGACTCGCAGAGCTCTGAGGGCAGCAGCTTAAACGCTGAGATGAAGTTAGAAGTCAAAGTGTTTTTTTTCTGCAGCTAGTTCCCAGTAGTGGATTCCTGCTCCTGCTCTTGATATATGGATAGGAAGTGAAAGCTTACAAATGCTTGATGATGAAATGCGAGTGTCTTAATCTAATATTCCACTAAATATTCAGAAACTGTGTTCATCCCATCAACCTTATACAGCATATTAAAATAGTAAGTAGCTATTGGTGTTATTAAACTTTGTTTGCACATACATACTGTTACTTGCAAATACATTTTGTTATTATATAATTTATGTATGTGTCTGTATCTCTTAAAACAAGTTAGTTTAACCTCCTGTTTTACTGCGTCGCCAAATGTTGTAGGTCTAAAAAGTGTGTCACCAACATAAAAAGTTTGGAAAGCTCTGCATTAAAGGATTAAAAATCTTCAGACACCATCTACACACAACCTCCATTGACAGAGGCAAAGAGAATGACTGGGGGTTATGGGTAAGGGAAGTTACACTTAACAGCTTTGCTGGGGTGCTCTTTGCCTCCTCCTGCTGGCCAGGAGTTGAATATCCCACTAGTAATTGGAATGAAATCGTGGACTCTCCATGTCATAGGAAAGAAAGACACTATAGTTCAGGACTAAGATATTCTGTGATGTGAAGTATAAGCTATAAAGCTATGTGCCACTATATTGTCAGCATTATCTCTCAAGATATTGTCAGCATAGTATGTAAAGCTACGTGCCCCTATATCGTCAGTATTATTTCTTAATATATTGTCAGCATAGTATGTAAAGCTACGTGCCCCTATATCGTCAGTATTATCTCTCAATATATTGTCAGCATAGTATGTAAAGCTACGTGCCCCTATATAGTCAGTATTATTTCTCAATATATTGTCAGCATAGTATGTAAAGCTACATGCCCTTATATCGTCAGTATTATTTCTTAATATATTATCAGCATACTATGTAAAGCTACGTGCCCCTATATCGTCAGTATTATTTCTCAATATATTATGAGCATAGTATGTAAAGCTATGTGCCCCTATATCGTCAGCATTATCTCTCAATATATTGTCAGCATAGTATGTAAAGCTACGTGCCCCGAAATTGTCAGCATTATCTCTCAATATATTATCAGCATAGTATGTAAAGCTACGTGCCCCTATATCGTCAGTATTATTTCTCAATATATTGTCAGCATAGTATGTAAAGCTACGTGCCCCTATATAGTCAGTATTATTTCTCAATATATTGTCAGCATAGTATGTAAAGCTACATGCCCTTATATCGTCAGTATTATTTCTTAATATATTATCAGCATACTATGTAAAGCTACGTGCCCCTATATCGTCAGTATTATTTCTCAATATATTATCAGCATAGTATGTAAAGCTACGTGCCCCTATATCGTCAGCATTATCTCTCAATATATTGTCAGCATAGTATGTAAAGCTACGTGCCCCGATATCGTCAGCATTATCTCTCAATATATTATCAGCATAGTATGTAAAGCTACGTGCCCCTAAATCGTCAGCATTATCTCTCAATATATTGTCAGCATAGTATGTAAAGCTACGTGCCCCTATATCGTCAGTATTATTTCTCAATATATTATCAGCATAGTATGTAAAGCTACGTGCCCCTAAATCGTCAGCATTATCTCTCAATATATTGTCAGCATAGTATGTAAAGCTACGTGCCCCTATATCGTCAGTATTATTTCTTAATATATTATCAGCATAGTATGTAAAGCTACGTGCCCCTATATCGTCAGTATTATTTCTCAATATATTATCAGCATAGTATGTAAAGCTACGTGCCCCTAAATCGTCAGCATTATCTCTCAATATATTGTCAGCATAGTATGTAAAGCTACATGCCCCTATATCGTCAGTATTATTTCTCAATATATTATCAGCATAGTATGGTGCATTGTAACTGTGGTGTTTTTGTGACATTGTGGTACACTTAGATCAAGGCTTTGTGACTTATTGGCAGCTTTGTACAATCACACACTTTCTCTAATTTTGGTAAAATTATATTCTTTGATTGCAATATAGAAGCAACTGTGCACACTCTATGCACATGCATGTTTCCATAATGTATCATTTCAGTGATCTAAAACAGTCAAGTTGCCTATAAAACATTATAACTGAGCTAAATATTTAATGAGGTGCTATAAACAAGCCCGATATAACGTTAGGTATAAGATTGTTACCGTGAAGTAATGAATTCCATGAGTGTTTTGACTTTCTCATCTTGCTCTACTGTAAGATCCACATCATTGAGTATGTTTGAGGGCAGATGAGGAACCGTAGTGCTTGTGTTCCCTAAACTGATGCTAGAGGAGGTAGAACTTGAGCTGAGCCCTGAGTCGGTCATGGGTGACGGCTGGTATTCAGGTATGAAATCATTAATGCCTATAGAACAAAAAGATAAACCACAAAGCAATTATTTAATACCTGTTTTGTATATAAGAAATTGGTCTTTCTTAATCATAATTGTAACAACAAAAACGGTACAGGACCAAAATATACATAATTGTTATTAAGCCTATTCAAGCAAAAAAATAACAAAAATCCAAGTAATTATTTCACAAAAATGTAATACATTAAAAGGTATAACCTGCTAACACATTAATATGTTTTTACCACAAATGAACATAAATATTTAAAATAGAAAATAAGTAAAAGTTGCTAAAAGTGAAAAAGAACAAAAATGAGATAAAACCGGTTTCCTTCATATGACAAGGAAATCGCTATTACATTCTGCAAGTAATGGCAGCTGAGCCCCACACGTACCTGTGAAGGAGTATTCTAAATGTGCATTTTGTTTGACAGTAAGCACCCTTTGTTCATTACATTCTCTGTTCCTGAGGAGGACAGAAGCAATGCTCTGTACACTGTTATTGGAGCCCATCACTATTAGTAAATGCAAAAGGAGGCGTTTGCAATGTTCATATACCTCAGGATGGTAGTGGTCGAACCCTAGAGAAGGGAAAAACAAAAACAACTGACTGATGAAGTGTATACACTTTCACTAGTTCTGTTAATTTAGCAATAGCCAAGCTGTAAACTAGATCATAGGAGAGAACTCGTGTGATATGGATTTGTGGATACAAAGTCTAGTGCAACTTGATAAAACTAAAAACTTCCCTGATGTCTTCCAAGCACCTCTATATACCCCTCCCAATCCTGCCAGCTTTGATTCATATACAGATAAAACCTCAAAAGAGAGGTGGTGAAGGACAAATGTCCCCAAACAGGACTCAAGGAAACCAGACCAAGTGTAAAGAGAAGACAGAAAGAAAAAAAAAAAGGTTGGTAGGAATAAGTATGATCTATATGCACACAGTTCTCTCTTATCTTTCTGAGAAAGGAAGAACACAATCTTATGAAAGGGATCAAAAGGATAAAGCTTTAGAAAAGATATACAGTCAAACACTATAAATTATTACATTCTATACAGATAATTGTCCCAACATCAAGAAAATAGTTCCACTAATTCAAAAACATTAACTTTCAGAGATGGCTAAACCTTTTCAGCTATCTTGTGGAGAACAACAATTTGGGGGACCAAATAGGGGAGCCTAGTGCAGATTCTTCTTTTCACACCACTTATACAGATATAATAACCTTAGCTGAACCGGCTCATGGGACTACAATAGGTTTAAAATGGCATGCTCTATCTGAACCATGCAAGTTTAAGTTGAACTGTCCTATTATTTTAATAGCTGTACAGCATATGCTAGTATTTGGCAGCCTCTACAGGTAAAATGTAGAATTACTTACCAATGAAAATTGCATGTAGTAATAGATGGAGGTAGCCTCCCCACTCCACTTTGACACTATGATCAATTATTAAATCTGTGAGCAAGATCACTGAAATGTTGCACCTAAAAGATTTCATAAAGGAAAGAAGCACTTTTACAAAGAATTGTCATGAAGTTTTTGTGCAAAAATATTGTGAACTAGAACTAGTATTCATGAAATGTAAAGAATAATCTGTTTAACAAACATACATTTTGTGCCAGTATTCAGGCATTTGTAATGGTATTTGAGCATGCTTTATAAATAAAGAAATAAAAAACGGTGTCAGTATTGTTGCTACCTGTGAAGAGTTGTGCCAGGGGATGTGGTTTCTGGCAAATAATCCACCAGCGGTGACCAACATCCCCCAGAAGGAGGAAAAGGTAGGGGCTCTCCTTGATTGCGTTCCATTACTTTGAGACGCCAATTTGAATAGAGTGGCATTGAATCACCTGAAAAACACATATGTTTAGCAACATTTCTGCTAACTAGCTTTAGTTATATGATAGTGTAATGTAAAATATAACATGCCTGGGTACTACACCGCCAAAAATTATAGCCACTACTACTGTTGGAGCTCCGCAAATATAAGACATAGAGGGGCTGGATCAATCCTTTAGAAATGCTTATTACCTGATTTACCTACATTTTCCAACTTTCCAGTTTACTTATTTTATCAAATTTGCTTCATTCCCTTGCTGAATGAACACATGGGTGAGCCAATGACAATCGGTATATAGATACAGTCACCAATCAGCAACAAGTACCTAGGTTCTTTGCTGCTTCTCAGCTTTCTTAGATAAATCTTTCAGGAAAGGATAACAAGAGAAGGAAGCAAATTAAATAATAGAAGTAAATTGCACAGTTGCTTAAAATTGTATTCTCTGTCTGAATCATGAAAGAAACATTTTTGGTTTCATGTCCCTTTAAATGTAGAAAATCATTAGATAAGTTTTCCTAAAAGATTGGAAGCAATAGAAAGTATAGCAAACAGCTATAAATGACCCATCTACACTCTATAACTTGGGTCAGTATCAGAAATAGTTTTGCAGACATGTATTTGCATTGTAGCCCCTCAAGCAGAACATACAGTGATCTGAGATGTCATCGCAGAAAATGCAGCATGTCTGCAGAAAGAACAGGACACATGCAGGAACTGTTCATTTAACTTTTCATCGCTGCTCCACATTAGGCTGTTCTCTTCAAACAGAGCTGTTCTCTGGCTGCACTGTGTAAGTTTTCCTTACCACATATCATACAGAACAAAGTGCGGCTGTTTTTTTTCTGAATGTAAGACGTTCGTATGAGCAATGCACCTAATTTGCAATGCAATTTTCAACTACTGCACTATATTATAAAACTTTAAATATTGCTTTATTCTCCAGTTAACTAACACAATACAATCAAACTGGTGCTTTACTGTAACTGCCTAATTTAAAATTGAATTTTATTTAAAAATGACCTGCAGAAAATTTTTCACTAAAAAAATCTCATCGCAGAAAGTGAAAAAAAGTTCTGCCTCTGGGATTGTAGCTATCAGGGCCATTCGTTGTTTTGCCACCAGAGCAGATCCCCAGTGTACTAGGAGAAAATGCATTTGTTCAACTCTATAGGAGGGCATCCAGTATTTCCCCAGCTGAAACAAATAGGCCTGTTACTGGCAGATATTTATTTCATCAGTATGAACCAAGGTTATCAAGCTAAATGGAAGATATCATTCACATGAGCACAGGATCTTCACACAGGTAAAATACTTTGTTTTGAGGGGAAAAAAAAGGACGGAGCACTTAGAAATGGACTTTTAGCTTTAGTCTGCTAATGATAACAATGACTGAGGAAGCTATGATTATTATAGCATCTTAATGTCCTTTAAAGTGACATGAAACTTTTTTTTCACGATTCAGATAGAACATACAATTTTAAACAATTTCCCAATTTACTTATATTATCAAATTTGTTTCATCCACTTGGTATCCTTTTCGTGGAAATTTGTGAAAATTCACTACTGGGAGCTAGATGAACACATCAGGTGAGCCAATAACAAGAGGCATATATGTACAGCTACCAATCAGCAGTTAGCTCCATGTAGAGCCTTGCTGCTGCTCCTGAGCCTACCTATGTATGCTTTTTAACAAATCATACAAAGAAATTAAGCAGCATTGACAATAGAAGTAAATTGGAAAGTTGTTTATAATTACATGCTCGATCTGAATCATGATAAAGGACCATTAACTACATTAGAATTGCATAGTCCACAAATACAGAATAAAAAGACAATGCAATAACAGTCTGAATGAGCAGTAGTTTCTTCTCTGACAAAGTTTTCTGTTCCCGTGTAACATGACAGCCATTGGCTAATCACAAAATGCATATACAGTATGTATGCTAATGTGTGAACGCTTTAGGCAGCTGTGACATTTTTTTTAAAGTAAGAATTCTTTAAAAAAAAACAAAAAACCACTCTTTACGTCTCTCTAGCCATAAGCCGTTCATGCTACGCTGTATGTATGTGAACCTTATAGTTGCGTATTCCTGTTTTAAATTGACTAAATACAATTTTGGACTTTTAATCTACACAACGATATCCTTCCTCATTACTTTGCATCTATCCAGTTCCGTCCATCTGTTCCGTTAACCTGGAGATCAGCTGGAGCAGTTTTGTAGTGGTCGATTGGCCGATTCTCACGTGTTTCTGACGTGGCTGAACGCCGTTTCAGTCTGTGTGGACGCCATAGCCCAAGTTGGAGGATCCACTGGCGCTTGTCGGGCAAACTGAGTTCATGCCTGTGCATTAAGAGTGGTACCTGACTATGGGTGTGAAAGCTAGCAGACATTGAATCCTGTGGTATCGTATGAGATCAAGGCGAATAAAAATAATAATGTTACGTATAGTGAGGTTTGGTCTTCGGTCCACTTCAATCATCTTTCCCAAGTACATTGGTACCCTGCACACCTATCATCAATATATATATCAGTGGGATATAGAGGACTTTTGTATATTGGGATTGTTGGTTCACGTTTTTGCTTTTCTTTTAATGAAGCAATAATCATTTTTTTTAAATCAAAACATAAGAAGAATAGGACACCAGGCATAACATTTTGCATAATTATTTTTTTTAAACAAAACTTTTAAGAAATTTGATACTAGCCATAACATTTACTTTGCATTAAAAATGAAAATTAACAATACTTTTTTCTTCTTCGTATGATCCCCCAGAACTACTGCTGTAACGGGACTCCAGCCGGTGGTGCTGGCGATTCAGATTACTATTTAGAGCGTTGTAGATGTCCAGGTGTACGTAGCTAAATAGGGAAAAGAACACATTAATTTACTCTTCTCAGCTAAATATTTTATACAATGATCCATTATTTTCTTTTATTTATAGGAACCCAAGTTTCCCTGAAATAAATTAACTATATTTCACAAGGTAAACTTCTCAGAAGAATAAGTAAAAAAATAAAAATGCTAGCCCTAGACCCAATATTGTATGTATCTACAATACATAGAACATTCTGGTTTCTGAAATTTCTATGTTTTGTACACAACAAAATAGAATGAAGGTATAATCGTATACAATTAGATGAAGTGTAAATACTGTTTAAAGATAAGAATGTATAGATAGATATCAATCTTCCTTTGTAAATGCTACTGAGTCTGCCTTTGTAAAAAGGACATGATTTAACTAAAAATAGTATCTCTAGAAAATGTTTGAGAAAAATAAAGAAAATTGCAAAATATATTATTTTGTATGCTTTTGTTGTAAAATATATCAACATTTTTTTCTGTTTTCTTCCCTCCAGAGAAGCTGGAGAGTTTATTTCCATAGTTGAATTGAGTACGGTAGGTGTTTTGATGTCCCTTTAATAAAGAAAATGCCTCCAAACGTCTACTTCTGTACCACCAACTAAAATCAGTAGGTCATTTTAATGTAGAAGTGGGATAGCATAGCAAGGGAGTAGTCCAGACACATGCAAACGTTTGTGAATGAACTATTTTATTAATTTTAGTTACAAATTGAACAAATTAACACATTTTGTTTGTTAATAAATGAAATTCAGACAAAATATGTCAAATACAGAATTGGTTTTGCACATGTCTAGTATACACTGAAGACGTCTGCAATCAGTGATGCCTCTGACTACATTGACCATCACTTCTTCAAAGCGTTTTCCTCATTATTATCAAGGAGGATCTCTGTAATTTGGCATTCATAATACAAGGCTTACCTCTGTAGTACTCTGTGTTGTGTTTACTAAGCTCCCCTGATATAATGGAATATATTGCTGCTATATAATGTATAACAATATAACAAATCTAGGCTAGACAGTATAGGTCAATCTGTAAAGACAACACTGAACGTTATATACTTGTTATATCCCTGTTACATATAGCAGGAGTATAAAATAACCCTAAAGAAACAGAGAATGTACTGATAACATATTTGCATAGAATTCTTATAATGGTGCATTGATGTGACAATAACAAACACACACAGTCTGACTTACTTCTCCTCAATGCCGTCTCTCACATGCTTGTTCTCAGCATTGTTTTCAGTAGGAGCCACCATAGTATTGCTGCTGGAAGTTGTACCTATGGACAGAAGGAATTTCATTCTTTAAAAAGTGACAGTAAACAGTAAATTTGTTTTTATATTAATGTATTTTCAATGACTTGTTATACTAGCTGCAGTGTAGAAATGATATTTTCAGGTTGTTTGTGTATATGAAGTAGCTGGTGTTGTGCTTTTAAACCACAGCCTATTACTGGGAGTGTAATTTCTTCTAATGACTGTTTACTTAGGCTTGTCAATAGCTTAAAGGGACATTAAACCCAAAAATGGTCTTTCATGATTCAGATAGAGAATACAATTTTAAACAACATTACAATTTACTTCTATTTTCTAATTTGCTTCCGTCTTTAGATATTCTTTGTTAAAGAAATAGCAATGCACATGGATGAGCCAATTACATGAGGCATCTATGTGCAGCCACCAATCAGCAGCTACTGAGCCTATCTAGATATGCTTTTCAGGAAAGAATATCAAGAGAATAAAGCAAATTAGATAATAGAAATAAATTAAAAAGTTGTTTAAAATGGTATTCTATAGCTGAATCATGAAAGAAAATTTTGGGGTTTAATGTCCCTTTAACCCCTTGAGTGCTAACAACGGCTCTGAGACGTTGCAGAGTTTCCCACTTTGGTGTGGACGGCTCAGAGCAGTCGCTAGCACTATCCCACCTTGAGGGAGATCTGGGGGTTCCCACCCGCTCCTACCCCGGCGATAAGGCTTGCATAGTGACAGGCATCGCCGGGGCTTCAGGTTATCGCGGTGATGTCACGTGCAATGACGTGATGACGTCACTGCGCAACTTTATTTATAATAAGTATAGGAGCAGGGGGCATGCTGCTTAGAAGCCTGTATCTCAGGCATCTAAGTAGCTACAGACCCCCAAGACCCACCGTTGGAAAGGTAATCGCCTAACCTTTCCAACAATGTAAGTCTTGGGGATCTGAAATCAAACAAACATTTTTTTCAAAAAATAAAAATTATAATAAAAAAAAACTTAAAAAAGCTTAGCACCCAGGTGGGAAAGTGCTTAGCACTCAAAGGGTTAAACTTCAGTATAGAAACTGAAACATGAACTAATCTAAATGGTTAACCAACAACCACTGCTCCAGATAAAGGATATAAAGGACACCATACTGTAAATTATTCTCCCCTTTAGTGTGTTTACCAATTTACCTGAAAAATGTTTAATAAAAAAAAAAAAAAAAAAAAAAAAAAAAAAAAATCATCTACACTCCAGTTTTGGTTGCAGAAAATCTATGTAACAAAAGTCAGCAGAATATATCAACCTCCCTGTGATGGGTAGGACACACTGTTCCTTTAAATAAAAATTGCTGCAAACCGTTACTGGGAGGGAGAAAAAAAAGGATTTTTAAAATGTCAAGCCAGCCATATATATGAAGTTTATAATGAATTACAATGTAAAATCCTAATTTTTACTTTTGGAAAGTCAATGAAAAAAAGTAAATAAATGCAACTAGAAGCATCTTAAACAACTTAGCAGTGGTGTGAGAGTGGGTTAAAGTTTGTTTTCTTTTTCTTTCTCTATTGTTTTGTCAGAGAATTCAAAAACTGAAAAAATGCCAATGCAGGTCCACTCAATGGAGCAGTCTGCAAACCGCATATAATACAATACAAGACAGTGTTGTATTAATTAAAATATGTCAGCATTAGAAACCTTTAAAGGGACACTCAAGTCAAAATTTAATTTTCATGATTTAGATAGAACATGCCATTTTAAACAACTTCCATTAACAAAATGTGCACAGTCTTTTTATATTTACACTTTTTGAGTCACCGGCTCCTACTGATCATGCCCAAGAATTCACAGAATATACGTATATGCATTTATGATTGGCTGATGTCTGTCACATGATACAGGAAAAGTGGAAATAGACGTAACCGATATCCGTCAAAAAAAAATCTACTACTCATTTGAAGTTCAGACTAAGTGCTATTGCATTGTCTTTTTATCACACATTTGATGATTATGCAAATCTACGGTATTTACTGGTCCTTTAATCTGTTTACTATGATTTTTGTGTTTGTGAAGATTTTTCTGGTTTAGGTTTGCTCACCTGAGGTAACAGAGGGTATTTTGTAGCTGGAAGTGATGCGGTAGTATGGTGGATTGTCCATGTGAGTAACGCCGGAGCTCACAGGATCGGTTAATTGAAGCTCACTCACAAGCTCCTCAAGAAGCTGCATGGTCTTATCTCTACCTAGATATACAATCACCTTCTTTACCTAAGCAGTAAAGAGAGACAAATAAAAACAATCAGCTGTTGGTACAGATATGCTAATGTCAGGAAAATACAACGTAGAAAGCACTGGCTTACGAAGGAATCAGCCATAGCCCAGCCAGAGGTTTTTAAAGTGATATAGGACATAGGTTTGTATTGAGAAGGCTCAGGTTGACCTGATCTATTGGCATATTGGGTGCCCCAGTCCACTCTTTTGAATTTCATCAACCTATAATACTTGTTTGGCTGAATATAAAAAAAGTAATTTAATACCAGATATGTTTGTTGTATTTGTATTTTATTATAAATTTATTTGTAAGTCACAACAATATTCCGTAGTGCCGAGTATTGTCAAGAACTATGCTGCAAACTTTGCTATAAAGACTGTGACTATTATGAATAAGACATTTACAAGCTGGTGAGTAAATGAAGTGGGTATGCTGTGGAACTATCACATTGCATCTTATTACAAGCCAGGCATATTAAGACTAAACACAGGAATAGTTATGAGTGCATGTGATATATTACTGCACTTGACCAGAGAAAAAATGAAACTTTGAAGAATACTGGCCTACATAAAAACAACCTACACAAGTGATTCTGAGCCTTTTAATAGCTGATCTCAAATTATTTAATTGGATAGAACAGGTTCAATGTCAATAAAACTTGATACTGAAAGCAAATACTCACATAAGGCAACAAGCTGGGTTCACTATTTACACCACAAATGCTTATTAAAAAGTGCAAAATGATTTTCAAATTCTTCGACCAGCCATCAGCAAGTGTAGTCCACACATTTTCAATTTCAGACCATGCAACTTCATCGCCATACTGTAAAACATAAATAACGCTTTAGTCAAAACAGTAGATCTAAATATAAAACATGATCAGCACCCTATTGGTGACCCTTTTTATTATATACAGCTGTGATCACAATGTCCATATGGACCTGAAAGCCTGCACTTGTAGCCAAACAGGATGGCACAATAAACACAGGTTTAGGAGACTGCAAATCACTCTTGGAGAGAAGATTTTGCTTCACCCACCTAAAAGGATATGACAAATTAAATGTTTATGATTCAGAGAGAGCATGTAATTTTAAACTCAATTCTACCCTGTATTATCAAATTTACTTTGTTCTTGGTATCCTGTGTTGAAAAGCATATGTACATATGCTCAGCAACAGCAATGCACTTCTGGGATATAGTTAGTGAATGGTGGCTGCACAAATTTTTCTATTGTTTCTGGCTCACCAGATGTGTTCAGTTAGTTCCAAGTAATGGCGTGTTATGTGATTAATTTCTTTGCAGCAATAGTGCTGTAATAAAAAAATAAAACAGAGCATTTTCTTTTTTTCACCTCTAAGCCCCTTTAACAGCAGCTGTTCTGTATAAAGAATTGTATATACAAAAAAATTAAATAAAAAAATATTCTACCACCTTCCCAGGAATGCAGAGCTTTGGCCAGGGGTCAGCAGAAGGGATGCTGTAAAAAGTGTGAAGCATTGTCTCTCTCTATGTGGGCATAAGCCAAATACCCAGTAATGAGAACTAATTGCTGTATGCCAGCTAAGTGACAGAGGGGAGGATTTTCCTACACAGATGAACCTAGGCTTGAACTGATTTAGGCTCACAAAACAAGCTGCTGCTTTTTGCATTGAGTTCTCATTAGCTTATAAAACTGAGTACACCTATCACCGGGTATTTTACTTTTGACTGATGAAGGTGACAAAATGTTGTGTGTAGAACACTGCGTACCATGCAACATGTATATGTATACAAACAGTAGTCAGGCTCCTAAATTAGAGAGAACTGTGTCATGCCCTGCAGCAATTCTTTTTGTAAATGTATTCAGAAGGAAGCTGAAATGTGATCTGGCTTTGCATCTTAAAATACCATTAAATACAGTAGAATGCATAATGAAAAGATGCATAATAAAACAACATTGCACTGGAACTTACTCTGAATTTTAAATAAAAAATAGTCTTTTAAATGAACATTAAACGAAAGAAAAAAACTCATGCATATGAAAGCCCTATTTAAACAGAAAGTGCATGTTTGTGCACTACTTATCCAGTGGGACAGAAGCTAACTAACTGATGAGGGCAACTCTGAAAACCCTATTTATTGGTGGACAAATAGCAGTAAATTTAATTCTAACATGAAATAGTATTTATAAGATGTAAGCCCTTATATACTGCCTTCTATGTACAGAGCTGTTACCTTTGCGGTCATGTACATCAAGTTGTTTAAGACCATAGCTGTTGCTTGAGGTGATCCCCAGCCTTCTCCTCTCAGCCAGCGCCTGCTATTAACCATCATTTCTCTGTCCCTCAGGGAGTCCTCATCTTCTTCGTGTCTTCGGGCTGTTGGCAACGGCTTCAAATCAACCAACTCTATATTGTTCATCCAAGGTAGTAAATAATGCAGCATCACCTGTCTTCCAGCAGGGTGCGCTGTTTGTATTCTCTGACTAATTTCTATTAAAGAAGATGGCAAAATCAGTAAAACTATAACGCAAAAAATGATTACGTAGAACTGTATGAAAAACGAACAACTGCTAAAGCATGCTTATAAATTGTATAATCTAAGTCAATTTTCTTTCTCTTTGGTTCATATCTAAACTGTATAGAAACTACTTCAAAAACTAAATTTATGCTTACCTGATAAATTTCTTTCTTTCTTGACACGGTGAGTCCACTGATCATCTAATTACTATTGGGATATTCACCTCCTGGCCAGTAGGAGGCGGCAAAGAGCACCACAGCAAAGCTGTTAAATATCACCTCCCTTCTATCCAACCCCAGTTATTCGACCGATGTAAAGGAGAGAAAGGAAGCAACAAGGTGCAGAAGTACCTGAGGTTTATAACATAACAAAAAATATCCTGTCATCAAACACAGGGCGGGCCGTGGACTCACCATGTCAAGAAATAAATATATTTATCAGGTAAGCATAAATTTCGTTTTCTTTCTAATGACACAAGTCCACAAATCATCTAATTACTATTTGGAATCAATACCCAAGCTAGAGGACACAGATAAGGGAGGGACAAGACAGGGAACCTAAACAGAAGGCACCACTGCTTGAAGAACCTTTCTCCCAAAGGAAGCCTCAGCCGAGGCAAAAGTATCAAACTTATAGAATTTTGAAAAACTATGTAGAGAGGGGCCAAGTTGCAGCCTTGAAAATCTGTTCTACAGAAGCTTCATTTTTGAATGCCAAGGAAGAGGAGCTCGTAGAATGAGCCGTAACCTTCTCGGGAGGCTGCTGTCCAGCAGTTTCATAGGAGAAGCGAATTATACTCTTCAGCCACAAAGAAAGAGAAGTAGCCATAGCTTTCTGCTCCTTACGTTTCCCAGAGAAAACTACAAACAGAGCAGAAGACTGACGAAAATCCTTAGTCGGCTGTAAATAGAATTTCAGAGCACGAACCACGTCTAGGTTGTGCAGAAGACGTTCCTTATGAGGAGGAGGATTAGGACATAAAGGAGGAACAACAATCTCCTGATTAATGTTCCGATCTGAAACTACTTTAGGAAGAAAACCCAATTTAGTACGTAAAACAACCTTATCCGAGTGAAAGATAAGATAGGGAGACTCATGCTGTAAAGCCGAGAGTTCAGAAACTCTACGAGTAGAAGAAATAGCAACAAGAAACAAAACTTTCCAAGATAACAACTTAATATCTAAGGAATGCATAGGTTCAAAAGGAGCCTGCTGAAGGACCTTAAGAACAAGATTAAGACTCCAGGGAGGAGTAACAGGTTTGAACACAGGCCTGATTCTGACCAAGGCCTGACAGAACGATTGAACATCTGGTACCTCTGCCAGACGTTTATGTAACAAAACAGATACAGCAGAAATTTGACCTTTCAAGGAGGTTACCGATAACCCCTTCTCCAAACCCTCTTGGAGAAAAGATAAAATCCTAAGAATCCAAACTCTACTCCAAGAGTAACCTTTGGAATCACACCAATACAGATATTTACGCCAAATCTTATGGTAAATTTTCCTGGTAACAGGCTTGCGAGCCTGAATCATAGTCTCAATGACCTGATCTGAAAATCCACGCTTAGATAAAATTAAGTGTTCAATCTCCAAGCAGTCAGCTTCAGAGAAAACTAGATTTGGATGAAGGAAGGGCCCTTGAAGTAGAAGGTCCTTTCTTAGAGGAAGTTTCCAAGGAGGGAGAGATGACATCTCCACTAGGTCTGCATACAAAATCCTGCTTGCCCATGCCGGAGCAATGAGAATCACCGACGCCCTCTCTTGCTTGATCCAAGCAATGACCAGAGGAAATAGGTATGCAAGATTGAAATTGCCAGAACATCTATCAGAACCGCCTGAGGGTCCCTGGACCTCGACCCGTACCTCGGGAGCTTGGCATTTTGACAAGATGCTATGAGATCCGGCTGTCCCCATTTGAGAATCAAGTTGGAAAACACTTCCGGATGCAATTCCCATTCCCCCGGGCGAAAGGTCTGTCTGCTCAAAAAATCCGCTACCCAATTGTCCATTCCTGGAATGTGGATCGCAGATAAACAGTTGTGGGTCTCCGCCCACTGAATAATCTTGGACACCTCTTTCATGGCCAAAGAACTCCGAGTTCCACCCTGATGGTTGATGTAAGCCACTGAGGTTATGTTGTCCGACTAAAATCTGATAAACCGGGCAGAAGCTGAGGCCAGGCCAGAAGAGCATTGAAGATTGCTCTAAGCTGTAGAATGTTTATGGGGAGAACATATTCTTCCCGAGTCCATGTCCCCTGAGCCCTTAGAAGGCCCCAGACTGCTCCCCAACCTTATCCAAATGAATTCACGGAGACAGATCGCCGTAATCCCCGTTCCACTGTCTGAGCATGCATAACTGCAGAGGTCTGAGATGGAAACAAGCAAAAGGAATAATATCCATGGCGGCTACCATGAGACCGATTACCTCCATACATTGAGCCACTGATGGCTGAGGAGAGGACTGAAGATACAGACAAGATTAGAAAATCTTGTATTTTCTAACCTCCGTCAAGATATATTTTCATCAAAACGGAATCTATTATGGTTCCCAAAAAGACTACCCATGTAGATGGAATTAAGGAACTCTTTTCCAGATTCACCTTCCAACCGTGAGAGCGCAGGAAGGATACAAGCATCTCCGTGTGGGAGCTTGCTAGATGAAAAGACTGGGCCTGAACCAGAATGTCATCCAGATAAGGCGCCACTGTAATACCCTGTACCACTGCCAACAGAGATCCCAGAACCTTAGAAAAAATTCTGTGAGCTGTAGCTAGTCCGAAAGGAAGAGTCACAAACTGGAAGTGTTTGTGGAGAAAAGCAAATCTCAGAAACTTGTGATGATCCCTGTGGATGGAAACATGAAGGTAAGCATTCTTTAAATCTACTGTTGTCATAAATTGACGCTCTTGAACTAAGGGAAGAATGGAACGAATAGTTTCCATTTTGAAGGACGGTACTTTGAGGAATTTGTTTAGACTCTTGAGATCCAAGATTGGTCTGAAGGTTCCCTCTTTCTTGGGAACCACAAAGAGATTAGAGTAAAATTGCAGACCCTGCTCCTGTACTGGAACAGGAACTATCACTCCCAGTTCGGATAGATCCCGAACACAACATAAGAACGCCTCTCTTTATCTGTTCTACAGATAATCTTGAGAGAAGAAATCTGCCCCTGGGGGGAAAGGTCTTGAATGTTTTGTAGAGGGAGAGGAAGGTTTACCCTTGAAGTTTCGAAAGGAACGAAAATTACTCTGACATCCCTTCTGCTTAGATTTCTCATCTTGAGAAGGAAATGACCCTTTCCTCCTGTAATGTCAGAAATAATCTCAGCCAAAGCTGGGCCAAACAAGGTCTTACCCTTGTAAGGAATAGACAAAAAGCTTAGACGACACATCTGCAGACCAAGATATCAGCCATAAAGCTCTTCGAGCCAGAATGGCAAAACTAGAAATCTTTGCTCCCAACTTGATGGGAAGCATCAGAAATGAAACAATTGGCCAATTTAAGAGCCCTGATCCTGTCCTGGATCTCTTCAAGGGGAATGTCTGTTTTGAAAGCAATCAGACAACGCATCAAACCAGTATGCCGCCGCGCTAGAAACGGTAGCAATACACACCGCAGGTTGCCATTGTAAACCCTGGTGAACATACATTTTCTTAAGAAAACCCTCCAGTTTCTTATCCATAGGGTCCTTAAAAGAACAGCTATACTCTATGGGAATAGTAGTTCTCTTAGCTAAAGTGGAAATTGTCCCTTCCATCTTGGGGACCGTTTGCCAAGACTCCTTGATAGAGTCATCAATGGGAAACTTCTTAAAAATAGGAGAAGGAGAAAAAGGAATACCCAGCTTCTCCCATTCCTTAACAATAATTTCTGAAGCCCGATCTGGTACGGGAAAATATTCCAGCATGGAAGGTACATCATAATACTTGTTAAGTTTACTAGACTTTTTAGGGTTGACAATGACAGTAGAGTCAGAGTCGTCCAGAGTAGCCAAAACCTCCTTGAGTAGTAAACGGAGGTGTTCCAGTTTAAAACTGAAGGATAAAACTTCAGCATCAGAGGAAGGAATTACACTATCAGAATCTGAGATTTCACCCTCAGATGCTACCAAAAAATCCTCATCATATTTATGAGAGGAAACATTCGGAATAGCCACAACCGAGTCAGATACCTTACGCATTGATTCTTTAGACTTCCTCTTGCGCTTTCCCTGTAGCATGGGGAAAGCAGACAACACATCAGAAACTGCAGAAGACATGAGGGAAGCAATGTCTTGCAAGGAGACCCCAGCCGGGGCTTGAGAGGAAGCGCAGGACACTGAATAAAGGGGTACTAAAATTTGGGACACCTGAGGAGAAAAATGCGGCATATCTTGTACATTGTCAGAAGACTTCTGAACAGCATCCGTCTTAGACAATATAGGCTCAAAAAAATCTATCCTTAAAGGGACATTATACACTCATTTTTTCTTTGCATAAATGTTTTGTAGATGATCTATTTATATAGCCCATAAAGTTTTTTTAAAAAATAAATGTATAGTATTGCTTATTTTTAAATAACATTGCTCTGATTTTCAGACTCCTAACCAAGCCCCAAAGTTTTATGTGAATACCATCAGCTACCTTCTCCAGCTTGCTCCTGTTTGTGTAAAGGGTCTTTTCATATGCAAAAGAAGGGGGAGGGGGAGTGTCTTATTTGCCACTTGCAGTGGGCTTTCCAACTACCTTTTCGACAGAGTCTAAGTAAGTTTTTAAACAGTTTTATACTGGATTTTTATATCAGTATCTGTACATCTTATTCTTTATAGTAGTGTCTATTACATGCAGTTATATGAAAATGAGTGTATACTGTACCTTTAAGATTTAATGTTCTCTCAACACATGAGGAACAAAAATAAATTGGTGGTTCAATATTAGCATTTAAACATAAAGGACATCTGTAATCTGTAACAGAGTCTTGGTCCATGTTAACATAATAAATAAAAATAATTAAATTATGAACAATTTAAATAAAGAAAAAAACTTTACTGTTTCTTAAAATTTTAAAACAAAACTGCTTTATTTTTTATGCTCTTTGCCGCCTCCTGCTGGCCAGGAGGTGAATATCCCATAAGTAATTAGATGATCTGTGGACTCATCGTGTCATTAGAAAAAAACATACTTTTGTGTTGGTTACTTTGCTCTCAAAAAAACCCACACAAACATAATACTGCAATCTAAAATATCTATGGAATACATTGGTGACATTTACAAAGAATAAAGATTGATTTTAAAACAGTCAAACCTCAGCAAAGGGACATTAAACACTAAATAAATGCTAGATAGAATGATGCATTCAAAGAAAAGATTAGTCTGAGAATAACATGTAGATGATTTTTTAAGTGTAACGTTTTAGGCCTCTAGTTATTAAGGTCTGGCGGACCTGATCCGACACTGCGGATCAGGTCCGCCAGACCTCGCTGAATACGGCGAGCAATATGCTCGCCGTATTCAGCATTGCACCAGCAGCTCACAAGAGCTACTGGTGCAACGCCGCCCCCTGCAGACTCGTGGCCAATCGGCCGCCAGCAGGGGGGTGTCAATCAACCCGATCGGGTTGATTTCCTGCGATGTCTGCCTGCTCAGAGCAGGCGGACAGGTTATGGAGCAGTGGTCTTTGTGACCGCTGCTTCATAACTGCTGTTTCTGGCGAGTCTGAAGACTCGCCAGAAACAGGGGCCATCAAGTTCCTTACGGAGCTTGATAACTAGAGGCCATAGTGTCTACAAAAGAATGGGAGCCGCCATGTTGTAACTTAGGTTACCCTGTAGCCAATTAAAGACCAGGTCAGAGTTTCATTACATCTTAACTAGAGCACAGGATAAATAATAATCTGAAGGGTGAGAGCAGGTTATTAACCATGGTTACTGTCTGATCAGCTGATTTGTTCACCTGTGCTAGTTAAGATATAATGAATATCTGGCCTGTTAAGGGTGCTGAGAAACACTGCTCTAGACTGTGCAACCAATGGCTGGGTGGAATTTTACAGGAACTGAAAAGCTCACAAGTTCAGAATGGAATTACAGGAAAAGGGACAAAATAAATAATTAAAGTATATTGCAGTTTTTTTTATAAATATATAATTTATCATTTTATATTACCATCTCAAACTGTTTAATGTTCCTTTAAAATGAGCTGCCCATTACATATTTCTGAGTCTTCTAGAGTTAAAAGAAGAGCTCATGGATAATGTGACGCATTACAATTCTGTCATCAACAAACATTTTTGCCATTGATACAAACTAGCCATACAAAAAACATAATTTATGCTTACCTGATAAATTTATTTCTCTTGTAGTGTGTTCAGTCCACGGCTCATCCATTACTTATGGTATATATTCTCCTTCCCAACAGGAAGTTGCAAGAGGATCACCCAAGCAGAGCTGCTATATAGCTCCTCCCCTCACATGTCATATCCAGTCATTCGACCGAAACAAGACGAGAAAGGAGAAACTATAAGGTGCAGTGGTGACTGGAGTTATAATTTTAAAATATAGAACCTGCCTGAAAAAGACAGGGCGGGCCGTGGACTGAACACACTACAAGAGAAATAAATTTATCAGGTAAGCATAAATTATGTTTTCTCTTGTTAAGTGTGTTCAGTCCATGGGTCATCCATTACTTATGGGATACCAATACCAAAGCTAAGTACACGGATGATGGGAGGGACAAGGCAGGAACATTAATCAGAAGGAACCACTGCATGTAGAACCTTTCTCCCAAAACCAGCCTCCGAAGAAGCGAAAGTGTCAAATTTGTAAAATTTGGAAAAAGTATGAAGTGAAGACCAAGTTGCAGCCTTGCAAATCTGTTCAACAGAGGCCTCATTCTTAAAGGCCCAGGTGGAAGCCACAGCTCTGGTGGAATGAGCTGTAATTCTTTCAGGAGGCTGCTGTCCAGCAGTCTCATAGGCTAAACGTATTATGCTACGAAGCCAAAAAGAGAGAGAGGTAGCCGAAGCCTTTTGACCTCTCCTCTGTCCAGAGTAAACGACAAACAGAGAAGAAGTTTGTCTAAAATCTTTAGTTGCCTGTAAGTAGAACTTCAGAGCACGGACCACGTCTAGATTATGCAAAAGACGTTCCTTCTTTGAAGAAGGATTAGGACATAACGATGGAACAACAATTGATATTCCTGTTAGAAACAACCTTAGGTAAAACCCCAGGTTTAGTACGCAGAACTACCTTGTCTGAATGAAAGATCAGATAAGGAGAATCACAATGTAAGGCAGATAACTCAGAGACTCCTCGAGCCGAGGAAATAGCCATCAAAAACAAAACTTTCCAAGATAAAAGCTTAATATCAATGGAATGAAGGGGTTCAAACGGAACACCCTGAAGAACTTTAAGAACCAAGTTTAAGCTCCACGGAGGAGCAACAGCTTTAAACACAGGCTTAATTCTAGCCAAAGCCTGACAAAAGGCCTGGACGTCTGGATGCTCTGCCAGACGTTTGTGTAAAAGAATAGACAGAGCTGAAATCTGTCCCTTTAGCGAACTAGCGGATAAACCCTTTTCTAAACCCTCTTGTAGAAAAGCTAATATCCTAGGAATCCTAACCTTACTCCATGAGTAACTCTTGGATTCACACCAATATAAATATTTACGCCATATCTTATGGTAAATTTTTCTTGTCACAGGTTTCCGAGCCTGTATTAATGTATCAATAACCGAATCCGAAAACCCACGCTTTGATAGAATCAAGCGTTCAATTTCCAGGCAGTCAGCCTCAGAGAAATTAGGTTTCGATGGTTGAAAGGACCCTGAATTAGAAGGTCCTGCCTCAGAGGAAGAGACCATGGTGGACAGGACGACATGTCCACTAGGTCTGCATACCAGGTCCTGCATGGCCACGCAGGCGCTATCAGAATTACCGAAGCCCTCTCCTGTTTGATCCTGGCAATCAGCCGAGGGAGCAACGGAAATGGTGGAAACACATAAGTTATGTTGAAAACCCAGGGGGCTGCTAATGCATCTACCAGCACCGCTCCCGGGTCCATGGACCTGGATCCGTAACAAGGAAGCTTCGCGTTCTAGCGAGATGCCATGAGATCCAGATCCGGTTTGCCCCAACGACGAATCAGTTGAGCAAATACCTCCGGGTGAAGTTCCCACTCTCCCGGATGAAAAGTCTGGCGACTTAGGAAATCCGCCTCCCAGTTCTCTACGCCTGGGATGTGAATCGCTGACAGGTGGCAAGAGTGAGACTCTGCCCAACGAATTATCTTCGAGACTTCCAACATCGCTAGGGAACTCCTGGTTCCCCCTTGATGATTGATGTAAACCACAGTCGTGATATTGTCCGACTGAAATCTGATGAACCTCAGCTTTGCTAACTGAGGCCAAGCTAGAAGAGCATTGAATATTGCTCTTAATTCTAGAATGTTTATTGGGAGGAGTTTCTCCTCCTGAGTCCACGATCCCTGAACCTTCAGGGAATTCCAGACTGCTCCCCAGCCTAGAAGGCTGGCATCCGTTGTTACAATCGTCCAATCTGGCCTGCGAAAGGTCATTCCTTTGGACAGATGAACCGGTGACAACCACCAGAGAAGCGAATCTCTGGTCTCCTGATCCAGATTTAGAAAAGGGGACAGATCTGAGTAATCCCCGTTCCATTGACTGCGCATGCATAGTTGCAGCGGTCTGAGATGCAGGCGCGCAAATGGCACAATGTCCATTGCCGCGACCATTAAGCCGATTACCTCCATGCACTGAGCTACTGATGGGCTTGGAACGGAATGAAGGACACGGCAAGCATTGAGAATCTTTGATAACCTGGACTCCGTCAGATAAATCTTCATCTCTACAGAATCTATAAGAGTCCCTAGAAAAGGAACCCTTGTGAGTGGTAACAGAGAACTCTTTTCCACGTTCACTTTCCACCCATGCAACCTCAGAAATGCTAGAACTATCTCTGTATGAGACTTTGCATTCTGAAAACTTGACGCTTGTATCAGAATGTCGTCTAGGTACGGAGCCACCGCTATGCCTCGTGGACTTAGTACCGCCAGAAGTGAGCCCAGAACCTTCGTAAAAATTCTCGGGGCCGTGGCTAACCCGAAGGGAAGAGCCACAAACTGGTAATGCCTGTCTAGAAAGGCAAACCTCAGGTACCGATAATGATCTTTGTGAATCGGTATATGAAGGTAAGCATCCTTTAAGTCCACCGTGGTCATATATTGACCCTCTTGGATCATGGGTAGGATGGTTCGAATGGTTTCCATCTTGAACGATGGTACCCTTAGGAATTTGTTTAAGATCTTTAAGTCCAAGATTGGTCTGAAGGTTCCCTCTTTTTTGGGAACCACAAATAGATTTGAGTAAAATCCTTGTCCCTGTTCCGATCGCGGAACTGAGTGGATCACCCCCATGAGTAAGAGGTCTTGTACACATTGTAGAAATGCCTCTCTCTTTACTAGGTTTGTCGATAACCTCGAAAGATGGAACCTCCCTTGTGGAGGAGAGGATTTGAAATCCAGAAGGTATCCCTGAGATATAATCTTTAACGTCCAGGGATCCTGCACATCTCTTGCCCAAGCCTGGGCAAAAAGAGAAAGTCTGCCCCCCACTAAATCCGTCTCTGGATAGGGGGCCCTGACTTCATGCTGTCTTAGGGGCGGGAGTAGGCTTTCTGGCCTGCTTGCCCTTGTTCCATGACTGGTTGCCTTTCCAACCTTGTCTGTAATGAGCAGTAGTTCCTTCCTGTTTTGGAGCGGAGGAAGTCGATGCTGCTCCTGCCTTGAAGTTACGAAAGGCACGAAAATTAGACTGTTTGGCCTTTGGTTTGGCCCTGTCCTGAGGAAGGGCGTGGCCCTTACCTCCCGTAATGTCAGCAATAATTTCCTTCAAGCCGGGCCCGAATAAGGTCTGCCCTTTGAAAGGAATGTTAAGTAGTTTAGACTTGGAAGTTACATCCGCTGACCAGGATTTAAGCCAGAGCGCTCTGCGCGCCTGTATGGCGAATCCGGAATTTTTAGCCGTAAGTTTGGTTAGATGTACTACGGCATCTGAAACAAATGCATTAGCTTGCTTAAGGGTTCTAACTTTGCTCAAGGCCTCATCCAACGGCTCTGTGCGAATCGCCTCTTCCAGAGACTCAAACCAGAATGCCGCTGCAGCCGTGACAGGCGCAATGCATGCAAGAGGCTGCAATATAAAACCCTGTTGAACAAACATTTTCTTAAGATAACCCTCTAATTTTTTATCCATTGGATCTGAGAAAGCACAGCTATCCTCTACCGGGATAGTGGTACGCTTGGCTAACGTAGAAACTGCTCCCTCCACCTTAGGGACCGTCTGCCATAAGTCTCGTGTGGTGGCGTCTATAGGGAACATTTTTCTAAATATCGGGGGAGGGGAAAAAGGCACACCGGGTCTATCCCACTCCTTACTTATAATTTTTGTAAGTCTTTTTGGTATAGGAAAAACGTCAGTACACACCGGTACCGCATAGTATCTATCCAACCTACAAAATTTCTCTGGAATTGCCACCATGTCGCAATCATTCAGAGCCGCTAATACCTCCCCTAGTAACACCCGGAGGTTCTCAAGCTTAAATTTAAAATTTGAAATTTCTGAATCCGGTCTCCCCGGATCAGAACCGTCACCGACAGAATGAAGCTCACCGTCCTCATGTTCTGCAAATTGTGACGCAGTATCAGACATGGCTCTCGTGTCATCAGCGCGCTCTGTCCTTAACCCAGAGCTATCGCGTTTGCCCCTTAATTCGGGCATATTATATAATACTTCTTTCATAACATTAGCCATATCATGTAAAGTGATTTGTAAGGGCCTAGATGTACTAGGTGTCTCAATCCTATGCATCTCCCGAGCGGGAGACGCAGGTACTGACACGTGAGGAGAGTTAGGCGGCATAACTTCCCCCTCGTTGTCTGGTGATAGCTTCTTTATCGGTACAGATTGACTTTTATTCAAAGCAATATAAATACAATTGGTACACATCGTTCTATTGGGCTCCACATTGGCTTTTGAACATGATGAACAAACAGTTTCCTCTGAATCAGACATGTTTAAAACAGACTTAGCAATGAAAACTAACAAGCTTGGAAATCACTTTCAATAAGTTTTACAAGCAATATAAAAAAACGCTGCAGCGCTTCAAAAATACAGATATAATTAAACAATTCTTAACAAGAAGTGTATTATTAGCAGAGGATTGCACCCATTAGCAAAAGGATGATTAACCCCTCAATACCCAAAACGGATAAAACAGATATCAATTAAGATTTAACGCTTTTAATCACAGTCAGCACACTGTCACAGATCTGCTGTGACTGATTACCTCCCTCACAAATGAAATTTGCAGACCCCTGAGCTCTCTAGAGACGTCCTGGATCAAGGAGGAAGAAGAAGAAAGACTGTGCAAGAATTTTAACTGCGCAACAAGGCGCTAAAACAAGGGCCCTCCCACTCCAATCACAACAGTGGGAGCCCTGATATAACGGTTTCCATGCAGAAAAATATGTTAGCCATGTGGAAAAAATCATGCCCAAAGCGATTTATCACCAAAGTACCTCACAAAAACGAATAACATGCCAGTAAACGTTTTATTAAAAAACAACATTTTTCAATGTCATGCAAAGCTATCACTAAGCCTGCTACCAGTCGCTACCACTGCAGAGAAGGCTTAAGTATTATTTCAGTGTTAACAGTATTTTCTCAGTCAAATTCTAGTCCCTAGAATATAACTCGACTGCGCATACATTTATCAGCCTGATACCAGTTGCTACTACTGCATTTAAGGCTGTACTTACATCATACGGTAACAGCAGTATTTTCTTAGTCAATTCCATTCCCAGAAAATAAAGTACTGCACATACCTCATTTGCGGAGGACCCCGCATGCTATTCCCAGTTTCTGAAGTTACCCCACTCCTCAGAATGTTGAGAACAGCCAGTGGATCTTAGTTACGCCTGCTAAGATCATAGATAAAAAATGCAGGCAGTTTCTTCTTCCAAATACTGCCTGAGATAGAAAAACAGCACACTCCGGTGCCATTTAAAAACATAATTTATGCTTACCTGATAAATTTATTTCTCTTGTAGTGTATCCAGTCCACGGATCATCCATTACTTATGGGATATTAACTCCTCCCCAACAGGAAGTGCAAGAGGATTCACCCAGCAGAGCTGCTATATAGCTCCTCCCCTAACTGCCATTACCAGTCATTCGACCGAAAACATGCAGAGAAAGGAAAACCATAGGGTGCAGTGGTGACTGTAGTTTAATGGAAAAATTACCTGCCTTAAAGTGACAGGGCGGGCCGTGGACTGGATACACTACAAGAGAAATAAATTTATCAGGTAAGCATAAATTATGTTTTCTCTTGTTAAGTGTATCCAGTCCATGGATCATCCATTACTTATGGGATACCAATACCAAAGCTAAAGTACACGGATGACGGGAGGGACAGGCAGGCTCTTTATACGGAAGGAACCACTGCCTGAAGAACCTTTCTCCCAAAAACAGCCTCCGAAGAAGCAAAAGTGTCAAATTTGTAAAATTTGGAAAAAGTATGAAGAGAAGACCAAGTTGCAGCCTTGCAAATCTGTTCAACAGAAGCCTCATTCTTAAAGGCCCAAGTGGAAGCCACAGCTCTAGTAGAATGTGCTGTAATTCTTTCAGGAGGCTGCTGTCCAGCAGTCTCATAGGCTAACCGTATTATGCTACGAAGCCAAAAGGAGAGAGAGGTAGCCGAAGCTTTTTGACCTCTCCTCTGACCAGAATAAACGACAAACAGGGAAGACGTTTGTCGAAAATCCTTAGTTGCCTGTAGATAAAATTTCAGGGCACGGACTACATCTAGATTGTGTAGCAGACGTTCCTTTTTCGAAGAAGGATTAGGACACAAAGATGGAACCACAATCTCTTGATTGATATTCCTGTTAGTGACCACCTTAGGTAGGAACCCAGGTTTAGTACGCAGAACTACCTTGTCTGAATGAAAAATCAGATAAGGAGAATCACAATGTAAGGCAGATAACTCAGAGACTCTTCGAGCCGAGGAAATCGCCATTAAAAACAGAACTTTCCAAGATAACAACTTGATATCAATGGAATGAAGGGGTTCAAACGGAACCCCCTGTAAAACATTAAGAACTAAGTTCAAACTCCATGGTGGAGCAACAGTTTTAAACACAGGCTTGATCCTAGCTAAAGCCTGACAAAAAGCTTGAACGTCCGGAACTTCTGACAGACGTTTGTGTAAAAGAATGGACAGAGCTGAAATCTGTCCCTTTAAGGAACTAGCGGATAAACCCTTTTCTAAACCTTCTTGTAGAAAAGACAATATCCTCGGAATCCTAACCTTACTCCATGAGTAACTCTTGGATTCGCACCAATATAAGTATTTGCGCCATATCTTATGGTAAATCTTTCTGGTAACAGGCTTCCTAGCCTGTATTAAGGTATCAATAACTGACTCAGAAAAACCACGTTTTGATAAAATCAAGCGTTCAATTTCCAAGCAGTCAGCTTCAGAGAAATTAGATTTTGATGTTTGAAGGGACCCTGGATCAGAAGGTCCTGTTTCAGAGGTAGCGACCAAGGTGGACAGGATGACATGTCCACTAGATCTGCATACCAAGTCCTGCGTGGCCATGCAGGCGCTATTAGAATCACTGATGCTCTCTCCTGTTTGATTCTGGCAATCAATCGAGGAAGCATCGGGAAGGGTGGAAACACATAAGCCATCCCGAAGGTCCAAGGTGCTGTCAAAGCATCTATCAGAACCGCTCCCGGATCCCTGGATCTGGACCCGTAACGAGGAAGCTTGGCGTTCTGTCGAGACGCCATGAGATCTATCTCTGGTTTGCCCCAACGTCGAAGTATTTGGGCAAAGACCTCCGGATGAAGTTCCCACTCCCCCGGATGAAAAGTCTGACGACTTAAGAAATCCGCCTCCCAGTTCTCCACTCCCGGGATGTGGATTGCTGACAGGTGGCAAGAGTGAGACTCTGCCCAGCGAATTATCTTTGATACTTCCATCATTGCTAGGGAGCTTCTTGTCCCTCCCTGATGGTTGATGTAAGCTACAGTCGTGATGTTGTCCGACTGAAACCTGATGAACCCCCGAGTTGTTAACTGGGGCCAAGCCAGAAGGGCATTGAGAACTGCTCTCAATTCCAGAATGTTTATTGGTAGGAGACTCTCCTCCTGATTCCATTGTCCCTGAGCCTTCAGAGAATCCCAGACAGCGCCCCAACCTAGTAGGCTGGCGTCTGTTGTTACTATTGTCCAGTCCGGCCTGCTGAATGGCATCCCCCTGGACAGATGTGGCCGAGAAAGCCACCATAGAAGAGAATTTCTGGTCTCTTGATCCAGATTCAGAGTAGGGGACAAGTCTGAGTAATCCCCATTCCACTGACTTAGCATGCACAATTGCAGCGGTCTGAGATGTAGGCGTGCAAAGGGTACTATGTCCATTGCTGCTACCATTAAGCCGATCACCTCCATGCATTGAGCTACTGACGGGTGTTGAATGGAATGAAGGACACGGCATGCATTTTGAAGCTTTGTTAACCTGTCTTCTGTCAGGTAAATCTTCATTTCTACAGAATCTATAAGAGTCCCCAAGAAGGGAACTCTTGTGAGTGGAAAGAGAGAACTCTTCTTTTCGTTCACCTTCCATCCATGCGACCTTAGAAATGCCAGTACTAACTATGTATGAGACTTGGCAGTTTGAAAGCTTGAAGCTTGTATCAGAATGTCGTCTAGGTACGGAGCTACCGCAATTCCTCGCGGTCTTAGTACCGCCAGAAGAGCACCCAGAACCTTTGTGAAGATTCTCGGAGCCGTAGCCAATCCGAATGGAAGAGCTACAAACTGGTAATGCCTGTCTAGAAAGGCAAACCTTAGATACCGGTAATGATCTTTGTGAATCGGTATGTGAAGGTAAGCATCCTTTAAATCCACTGTGGTCATGTACTGACCCTTTTGGATCATGGGTAAAATTGTCCGAATAGTTTGCATTTTGAACGATGGAACTCTTAGGAATTTGTTTAGGATCTTTAAATCCAAGATTGGCCTGAAAGTTCCCTCTTTTTTGGGAACCACAAACAGATTTGAGTAAAACCCTTGTCCTTGTTCCGACCGCGGAACCGGATGGATCACTCCCATTAATAAAAGATCTTGTACGCAGCGTAGAAACGCCTCTTTCTTTATTTGGTTTGTTGACAACCTTGACAGATGAAATCTCCCTCTTGGGGGAGAGAATTTGAAGTCTAGAAGGTATCCCTGAGATATGATCTCTAACGCCCAGGGATCCTGGACATCTCTTGCCCAAGCCTGGGCGAAGAGAGAAAGTCTGCCCCCCACTAGATCCGTTCCCGGATCGGGGGCCCTCGATTCATGCTGTCTTAGGGGCAGCAGCAGGTTTCCTGGCCTGCTTGCCCTTGTTCCAGGACTGGTTAGGTCTCCAGCCTTGTCTGTAGCGAGCAACAGCTCCTTCCTGTTTTGGTGCAGAGGAAGTTGATGCTGCTCCTGCTTTGAAATTACGAAAGGAACGAAAATTAGACTGTCTAGCCTTAGGTTTGGCTCTGTCTTGAGGCAGGGCATGGCCTTTACCTCCTGTAATGTCAGCGATAATTTCTTTCAACCCGGGCCCGAATAAGGTCTGCCCTTTGAAAGGTTTATTAAGCAATTTAGATTTAGAAGTAACGTCAGCTGACCAGGATTTTAGCCACAGTGCTCTGCGTGCCTGAATGGCGAATCCGGAATTCTTAGCCGTAAGTTTAGTTAAATGTACTACGGCATCTGAAATAAATGAGTTAGCTAACTTAAGGGCTTTAAGCTTGTGTGTAATCTCATCTAATGGAGCTGATTCAAGTGTCTCTTCCAGAGACTCAAACCAAAATGCTGCTGCAGCCGTGACAGGCGCAATGCATGCAAGAGGTTGCAATATAAAACCTTGTTGAACAAACATTTTCTTAAGGTAACCCTCTAACTTTTTATCCATTGGATCTGAAAAGGCACAGCTATCCTCCACCGGGATAGTGGTACGCTTAGCTAAAGTAGAAACTGCTCCCTCCACCTTAGGGACCGTTTGCCATAAGTCCCGTGTGGTGGCGTCTATTGGAAACATCTTTCTAAATATCGGAGGGGGTGAGAACGGCACACCGGGTCTATCCCACTCCTTAGTAACAATTTCAGTAAGTCTCTTAGGTATTGGAAAAACGTCAGTACTCGCCGGTACCGCAAAATATTTATCCAACCTACACATTTTCTCTGGTATTGCAACTGTGTTACAATCATTCAGAGCCGCTAACACCTCCCCTAGTAATACACGGAGGTTTTCCAGCTTAAATTTAAAATTTGAAATATCTGAATCCAGTTTGTTTGGATCAGAACCGTCACCCGCAGAATGAAGCTCTCCGTCCTCATGTTCTGCAAATTGTGACGCAGTGTCTGACATGGCCCTAATATTATCAGCGCACTCTGTTCTCACCCCAGAGTGATCACGCTTACCTCTTAGTTCTGGTAATTTAGCCAAAACTTCAGTCATAACAGTAGCCATATCCTGTAATGTGATTTGTAATGGCCGCCCAGATGTACTCGGCGCTACAATATCACGCACCTCCCGAGCGGGAGATGCAGGTACTGACACGTGAGGCGAGTTAGTCGGCATAACTCTCCCCTCGTTGTTTGGTGAAATATGTTCAATTTGTACAGATTGACTTTTATTTAAAGTAGCATCAATACAGTTAGTACATAAATTTCTATTGGGCTCCACTTTGGCTTTAGCACATATATCTTCCTCTGAATCAGACATGTTTAACACACTAGCAAATAAACTAGCAACTTGGAAATACTTTTCAAGTAATTTACTATAATATGAAAACGTACTGTGCCTATAAGAAGCACAGAAAAAGTTATGACAGTTGAAAATTAATAAACTGAAAAGTTATAGCATCAAATCTTTGTAAAAAACACAATTTTAGCAAAGGATTGCTCCCATTAGCAAAGGATAACTAACCCTGATAGCAGAAAAAAAATACAGAAATAAACGTTTTTTTATCACAGTCAACTACAATCTCACAGCTCTGCTGTGAGTGATTACCTCCCTCAAAACAAGTTTTGAAGACCCCTGAGTTCTGTAGAGATGAACCGGATCATGCAGGGAAGACAATAAACTTCTGACTGAATTTTTTGATGCGTAGCAAAAGCACCAAAAAAGGCCCCTCCCCCTCACACATAACAGTGAGAGAGATCAGTAAACTGTCATAAATTAAATAAAACGACTGCCAAGTGGAAAAAAATAGTGCCCAAAACATTTTTTCACCCAGTACCTCAGAAAATTAAACGATTTTACATGCCAGCAAAAAACGTTTAACATTAATAAATTGAGTGTTATTAAAAAGCCTGTTGCTAGTCCCTGCAAATTAGGCTAAAGTTTTATGCATACAGTATAATTCCAGTGAAGTGCCATTCCCCAGAATACTGAAGTGTAAAATATACATACATGACAGCCTGATACCAGTTGCTGCTACTGCATTTAAGGCTGAGTTTACATTATATCGGTATGGCAGAATTTTCTCATCAATTCCATTGTCAGAAAATAATAAGCTGCTACATACCTCTTTGCAGATTAATCTGCCCGCTGTCCCCTGATCTGAAGTTTACCTCTCCTCAGATGGCCGAGAAACAGCAATATGATCTTAACTACTCCGGCTAAAATCATAGAAAAACTCAGGTAGATTCTTCTTCAAATTCTACCAGAGAAGGAATAACACACTCTGGTGCTATTATAAAATAACAAACTTTTGATTGAAGGTATGAAACTAAGTATAATCACCACAGTCCTCTCACACATCCTATCTATTTGTTGGGTGCAAGAGAATGACTGGTAATGGCAGTTAGGGGAGGAGCTATATAGCAGCTCTGCTGGGTGAATCCTCTTGCACTTCCTGTTGGGGAGGAGTTAATATCCCATAAGTAATGGATGATCCGTGGACTGGATACACTTAACAAGAGAAATAACAAACTTTTGATTGAAGAATAGTTAAGTAAAAACTCCAGCTCCTCTCGCGACCACCTTCTTTGTTGAGGGTTGCAAGAGAATGACTGGGTATGACATGTGAGGGGAGGAGCTATATAGCAGCTCTGCTTGGGAGATCCTCTTGCAACTTCCTGTTGGGAAGGAGAATATATCCCATAAGTAATGGATGACCCGTGGACTGAACACACTTAACAAGAGAAAAGAAAAAAAAAAGAAAAAGGAAATTTATGTCTACATTTGCCGAGATTTATTTAACATTTTAATGACCAGGAATTTTTGCAAGTCAAAAATACTGTGCATGACACAGTGTTACTAATTGGCTGTGTGTGTTGAACAAAAAGATATAGAGCCAAATAGCTGGATCTCCTAGAGATCTGTATGTCAAGGACTACAAAGACCTTTAGGCCATATGGATGTTAAAGTCCAGAACTGTATTATGTATTTAAGAATTGACACACCTGAAAAAATAGCAAGGGTTAGCTCTGGGTATGTCCTTGCTAACTCTTCAGAGAGCTGATAGTAGGAGACAGAATAGAGGTGAGGCAGTGGGGATGGAAGGTTCAGTATCCCATCAGTTCGGTGCAACTCCAGTTTATGGGCATATCGAAACATCTTCGGTTCCAGGATCTGCAAGAATGAGTACGAAAAATGTACACGTAAAGCTCAAAAAATCAAAAGTGAAAATAAATTCTCAAGGGAATGACTGCCAGATAAACAACATTAGGCATAAAAGGACCTTTAAAGGTACAATAAACAGTAAATAAATACTAGATATAACTGTATTTAAACCAAAGGAGAGTCTATATCTATATATTCTTAACATCGAATTAGTTATTTAAAGGGACATGAAAACCAACATTTTCTTAAATAATACATATAGAACATACAATTTTAAACAACTTTCCAATTTACTTCTGTTACCAAATTTGCTTCATTCTTGTTATCATTTGCTGAATGAGCAGCAATGCACTACTGGGAGCTAGCTGAACACATCTAGTAAGCCAATCACAAGATACAAATGTGTGCAGGCATCAATCACCAATTAGTTCCCAGTAGTATAGGATATGTGTGTATTCCTTTTCAACAATGGATAGCAAAAGAACAAAGTACATTTATAGAAGTGAATGTAAACGTGTTAAAATGACATGCTCTATTTGAATCATGCAAGTTTAAATGTTTACTTTCCGATCCTTTTAAGTATTAAAGAAAGGTGTAATTCTTTAGTTTTTATAAAATGATTGGCAGCACCATGTTGTAATCTAGGTTGTCCTTATCTTCTCTGCTGAGGTCAGCTAGGCACAAATATAAATGATTACAAGAGTGTGCAAACAATGGCTGTATGGAACATAGTATTTTTAAGTTTGTGAAGTGTGAAGACAGCGCTTTTAATTCTTGCAGAAAATGGAAAGTTTACCAGTTTTTAAATTAAATTAATGGAAAAGGGCACAAAAGTATATTGCAAAGTTTTATTCTACATGAATAAACATTTAGAATCTCAAACATGTTTAATGACCCTTTGAAGTGATGCTTTCAAGCAAATTATTAGAAAGAGGGTGAAAGTCCTATTTTAATCTATTTAAACATGCTGTGCTTGATTGGCTCCTGTGTTCAGCTCAGTAAAGGTTCTGAAGGTTAATCACATGGTAAGCTAGGTGCTGTTATTGCAATTATTGCATTAGAATGTCCCTGTAATGTCTATTAGAATTTCTGTTGTCACTACCAGATGTTACATTAACAAAGCAACATGGTATATCTCAGCTGTGTGTACAGCATTAGAAGAGTCATACTAAGTGCTTACCATGAGTTTGGTTTCAAGGCCATGTTAATGCATAGGTGAGCCTGATTTTCACATTATTATCATTTAATTGTATAGCACCACAAAATTCCATAGCGCTGGGTACAAAAGTAGGGATACACGACAGATTTGCGGTGAGATACAAATGCATAACAAACTTTTTGATAATTTTCTACATATTTCTATTTAAACAGTTTTGAAGACTTAAAGGGACAGTAAATTAAAAAAAAAATCTTTCATGATTTAAATAGGGCATGTAATTTTAAACAACTTTCCAATTTACTTTTATTACCAATTTTGCTTTGTTCCTTTGGTATTCTTAGTTGAAAGCTCAGTGGCGTCACTAGTGGCGTCCCGGGTGACACCCTCCAGGGGGTGACACCAAAAAAAAATTTTTTTTTTTTTTTTTTTTTTTTTAAATTTTATTGAAATTCAAAGAAATACAATGTTGAGATGCATAGATATTTTTTTTTTATTAGAGGGGCTGGCATTTGTGAACATTGGTGGGACTGGGGAAGTTGTAGACACACAATTTTTTTGCCCCTTGAGCCAGTGCTGCAATTTCAACATAGTTTTCCCGGCTGCTTTTGCTTGTTTGTACTTTGCTTCTCCCCTGCCCAATTTCTCTATGAATGTTGTGGGCATGCCGTGGGGCTTGCAAAGTTGCGCTGCTAGCCTAAACCTGCCTGCCTATCTGTGCTCACTGCTCAGTGACATGTGGAGCAGTGGAGTCACTCACTGCTGTGCTGTCTCTCTAAACGGGAACTGGCAAATCATGAGGGGATGCCTGGCACCTGACCGCATGACTGTTTGACACTGTCTTTAAAGTGAAGGAGCCACGTATGATGCCCACCAGACCATTACGGTTACGGTACACTAAGTGCACACTGAACAGGTAGGAGGGCGGGCGGGGGTCTGGGGGTGGGCAGACTGCAGAGGTGATTGGCTATAAGAAGCGGTAGGCACGCGGCCCGGGGCTGTGCACTGACAAACTTGGAACAGAGTCAGAGAGCAGAATTTTCATAGTTTGCGCACCTAAACCTTTTCTTCAGTGATTTATTTTAGAGTGCTCTGTTTATCTTTCATTTGATGCTCTGCTGAGCCAGGGAGCAGCTCTAGGCATGCGATTTATAATTAATGCAGTGCAGTTTACATATTTTGTAAGTGTGTGTCTGAGTTTTTGTGTGTGTGTGTGTCTCAGTGTCTTTGTGTGTGTGTCTGAGTGTGTTTCCGAGTGTTTGTGTGTGCATCTGAGTATGTTTCTTCTGTTAAGTGTGATCAGTCCACGGGTCATCATTACTTGTGGGATATTAACTGCTCCCCTACAGGAAGTGCAAGAGGATTCACCCAGCAGAGTTGCTATATAGCTCCTCCCCTCTACGTCACCCCCAGTCATTCTCTTGCACCCAACGACTAGATAGGATGTGTGAGAGGACTATGGTGATATATTTAGTTTTTATATCTTCAATCAAAAGTTTGTTATTTTATAATAGCACCGGAGTGTGTTATTCCTTCTCTGGTAGAATTTGAAGAAGAATCTACCTGAGTTTTTCTATGATTTTAGCCGGAGTAGTTAAGATCATATTGCTGTTTCTCGGCCATCTGAGGAGAGGTAAACTTCAGATCAGGGGACAGCAGGCAGATTAATCTGCAAAGAGGTATGTAGCAGTTTATTATTTTCTGACATGGAATTGATGAGAAAATCCTGCCATACCGTTATAATGTAAACTCAGCCTTGAATGCAGTAGATGTAGCTGATATCAGGCTGTCATGTATGTATATTTTACACTTCAGTTTTCTGGGAAATGGTACTTCTCTGGCTTTTAAACTGTATACATAGACTTAACCTATTTTGCAGGGACTTGCAATAGGTTTTAAATGACAATTAATTATTGAGGTAAAACGTTTTTTTGCTGGCATGTAAAAACGTTTTTTTCTCTGAGGTACTGGGTGAAAAAATGTTTTGGGCACTTTTTTTCCACTTGGCAATAGTTTTGATTTAAATTAGAGCAGTTCACTGATCCCTCTCACTGTTATGTGTGTGGGGGAGGGGCCATTTTGGTGCTTTCACTATGCATCAGAAAAACTCAGTCAGAGGTTCATTTTCTTCCTGCATGATCCGGTTCATCTCTACAGAGTTCAGGGATCTCAAGAGTCTTTTTTGAGGGAAGTAATCATTCACAGCAGAGCTGTGCTGATTGTATTGACTGTGATATAAAAAACGTTTATTTGTGTATTTTTTTCTGCTGCCTGGGTTTGTTATCATTTGCTGAGGGGAACAATCCTTTGCTAAAACTGTATATTCTGACAAAGATTGATGCTATAACTTAATTATTTTATCTGTTATAATATTTTCTGTGCTTCTTAAAGGCACAGTTCGTTTTCATATTATTTGTAAATTACTTTGAAAAGTATTTCCAAGTTGCTGTTTATTTGCTAGTGTGTTAAACATGTCTGATTCAGAGGAAGATATCTGTGCTATATGTGTTAATGCCAAAGTGGAGCCCAATAGAAATTTATGTACTAAATGTATTGATGCTACTTTAAAAAATAGTCAATCTGTACAAATTGAACATATTTCACCAAACAACGAGGGGAGAGTTATGCCGACTAACTCGCCTCACGTGTCAGTACCTGCATCTCCCGCTCAGGAGGTGCGTGATATTGTAGCGCCGAGTGCATCTGGGCGGCCATTACAAATCACATTACAAGATATGGCTACTGTTATGACTGAAGTTTTGGCTAAACTACCAGAACTAAGAGGTAAACGTGATCACTCTGGGATGAGAACAGAGTGCGCTGATAATGCAAGGGCCATGTCTGATACTGCATCACAGTTTGCAGAACGTGAAGACGGAGAGCTTCATTCTGTGGGTGACGGTTGTGATCCAAATTAACTGGACTCAGACATTTCAAATTTTAAATTTAAGCTTGAGAACCTCCGTGTGTTACTAGGGGAGGTATTAGCGGCTCTGAATGATTGTAACACAGTTGCAATCCCAGAAAAAATGTGTAGGTTGGATAAATATTTTGCGGTACCGACGAGTACTGACGTTTTTCCTATACCTAAGAGACTTACTGACATTGTTACTAAGGAGTGGGATAGACCCGGTGTGCCTTTCTCACCCCCTCCTATATTCAGAAAAATGTTTCCAATAGACGCCGCCACACGGGACTTATGGCAAATGGTCCCTAAGGTGGAGGGAGCAGTTTCTACTTTAGCTAAGCGTACCACTATCCCAGTGGAGGATAGCTGTGCTTTTTCAGATCCAATGGATAAAAAATTAGAGGGTTACCTTAAGAAAATGTTTGTTCAACAAGGGTTTATATTGCAACCTCTTGCATGTATTGCGCCTGTCACGGCTGCAGCAGCATTTTGGTTTGAGTCTCTGGAAGAGACACTTCAATCATCCACACTAGATGACATCACACACAAACTTAAATTCCTTAAGTTAGCTAATTCATTTATTTCAGATGCCGTAGTACATTTAACTAAACTTGAGGCTAAAAATTCAAGATTCGCCATTCAGGCACGCAGAGCTCTGTGGCTAAAATCCTGGTCAGCTGATGTTACGTCTAAATCTAAATTGCTTAATATTCCTTTCAAAGGGCAGACCTTATTCGGGCCCGGCTTGAAAGAGATTATTGATGACATTACAGGAGGTAAAGGTCATGCCCTGCCTCAGGACAAGGCCAAAGCCAAGGCTAGACAGTCCAATTTTCGTTCCTTTCGTAATTTCAAAGCAGGAGCAGCATCAACTTCCTCTGCACCAAAACAGGAAGGAGCTGTTGCTCGCTACAGACAAGGCTGGAAACCTAACCAGTCCTGGAACAGGGGCAAACAGGCCAGAAAACCTGCTGCTGCCCCTAAGACAGCATGAATTGAGGGCCCCCGATCCGGGACCGGATCTAGTGGGGGGCAGACTTTCCCTCTTCGCCCAGGCTTGGGCAAGAGATGTTCAGGATCCCTGGGCGTTAGAGATCATATCTCAGGGATACCTTCTGGACTTCAAATCCTCTCCCCCAAGAGGGAGATTTCATCTGTCAAGGTTGTCAACAAACCTAACAAAGAAGGAAGCGTTTCTACGCTGCGTACAAGATCTTTTATTAATGGGAGTGATCCATCCAGTTCCGCGGTTGGAACAAGGACAAGGGTTTTACTCAAATCTGTTTGTAGTTCCCAAAAAGAGGGAACCTTCAGGCCAATCTTGGATTTAAAGATCCTAAACAAATTCCTAAGAGTTCCATCGTTCAAGATGGAAACTATTCGAACAATTTTGCCCATGATCCAAGAGGGTCAGTACTTGACCACAGTGGATTTAAAGGATGCTTACCTTCACATACCGATTCACAGAAGTCATTACCGGTATCTAAGGTTTGCCTTTTTAGACAGGCTCCAAGAATCTTCACAAAGGTTCTGGGCACTCTTCTGGCGGTACTAAGACCGCGAGGAATTTCAGTAGCTCCGTACTTAGACGACATACTGATACAAGCTTCAAGCTTTCAAACTGCCAAATCTCATACAGAGATAGTACTGGCATTTCTAAGGTCGCATGGATGGAAAGTGAACGAAGAGAAAAGTTCTCTCTTTCCACTCACAAGAGTTCCCTTCCTGGGGACTCTGATAGATTCTGTAGAAATGAAGATTTACCTGACAGAGGACAGGTTAACAAAACTTCAAAATGCATGCCGTGTCCTTCATTCCATTCAAGAGACCAGAAATTCTCTTCTATGGTGGCTTTATCGGCCACATCTGTCCAGGGGAATGCCATTCAGCAGGCCAGACTGGTCAATTGTAACAACAGACGCCAGCCTACTAGGTTGGGGCGCTGTCTGGAATTCTCTGAAGGCTCAGGGACTATGGAATCAGGAGGAGAGTCTTCTTCCAATAAACATTCTGGAATTGAGAACAGTCCTCAATGCTCTTCTGGCTTGGCCCCAGTTAGCAACTCGGGGGTTCATCAGGTTCCAGTCGGACAACATCACGACTGTAGCTTATATCAACCATCAGGGAGGGACAAGAAGCTCCCTAGCAATGATGGAAGTATCGAAGATAATTCGCTGGGCAGAGTCTCACTCTTGCCACCTGTCTGCAATCCACATCCCGGGAGTGGAGAACTGGGAGGCGGATTTCTTAAGTCGTCAGACTTTTCATCCGGGGGAGTGGGAACTTCATCCAGAGGTCTTTGCCCAAATACTTCCACGTTGGGGCAAACCAGAGATAGATCTCATGGCGTCTCGACAGAACGCCAAGCTTCCGCGCTACGGGTCCAGATCCAGGGATCCGGGAGCGGTCCTGATAGATGCCTTGACAGCACCATGGACCTTCAGGATGGCTTATGTGTTTCCACCTTTCCCGATGCTTCCTCGATTGATTGCCAGAATCAAACAGGAGAAAGCATCAGTGATTCTAATAGCGCCTGCATGGCCACGCAGGACTTGGTATACAGATCTGGTGGACATGTCATTCTGTCCACCTTGGTCGTTACCTCTGAAACAGGACCTTCTGATTCAGGGTCCTTTCAAACATCAAAATCTAACTTCTCTGAAGCTGACTGCTTGGAAATTGAACACTTGATTTTATCAAAGCGTGGTTTTTCTGAGTCAGTTATTGATACCTTAATACAGGCTAGGAAGCCTGTCACCAGAAAGATTTACCATAAAATATGGCGTAAATACCTATATTGGTGCGAATCCAAAGGTTACTCTTGGAGTAAGGTTAGGATTCCTAGGATATTGTCTTTTCTACAAGAAGGTTTAGAAAAGGGGTTATCCGCTAGTTCCTTAAAGGGACAGATCTCAGCTCTGTCCATTCTGTTACACAAGCGTCTGTCAGAAGTTCCAGACGTTCAGGCTTTTTGTCAGGCTTTGGCCAGGATTAAACCTGTGTTTAAAGCTGTGGCTCCACCATGGAGTTTAAACCTTGTTCTTAACGTTTTACAGGGTGTTCCGTTTGAACCCCTTCATTCCATTGATATAAAGTTGTTATCTTGGAAAGTTCTATTTTTAATGGCTATTTCCTCGGCTCGAAGAGTCTCTGAGTTATCAGCCTTACATTGTGATTCTCCTTATTTGATTTTTCACTCGGATAAGGTAGTTCTGCGTACTAAGCCTGGGTTCTTACCTAAGGTAGTCACTAACAGGAATATCAATCAGGAGATTGTTGTTCCATCCTTGTGCCCAAATCCTTCTTCGAGGAAGGAACGTCTTTTGCACAATCTGGATGTAGTTCGTGCCCTTAAATTTTATTTACAGGCAACTAAAGATTTTCGACAAACGTCTTCCCTGTTTGTCGTTTACTCTGGTCAGAGGAGAGGTCAAAAAGCTTCTGCTACCTCTCTCTCTTTTTGGCTTCGTAGCATAATTCGTTTAGCTTATGAGACTGCTGGACAGCAGCCTCCTGAAAGAATTACAGCTCATTCCACTAGAGCTGTGGCTTCCACTTGGGCCTTTAAGAATGAGGCCTCTGTTGAACAGATTTGCAAGGCTGCAACTTGGTCTTCGCTTCATACTTTTTCCAAATTTTACAAATTTGACACTTTTGCTTCCTCGGAGGCTATTTTTGGGAGAAAGGTTCTTCAGGCAGTGGTTCCTTCTGTATAAAGAGCCTGCCTATCCCTCCCGTCATCCGTGTACTTTTGCTTTGGTATTGGTATCCCACAAGTAATGATGACCCGTGGACTGATCACACTTAACAGAAGAAAACATAATTTATGCTTACCTGATAAATTCCTTTCTTCTGTAGTGTGATCAGTCCACGGCCCGCCCTGTTTTTTAAGGCAGGTAAATATTTTTTAAATTATACTCCAGTCACCACTACACCCTTGGCTTCTCCTTTCTCGTTGGTCCTTGGTCGAATGACTGGAGGTGACGTAGAGGGGAGGAGCTATATAGCAACTCTGCTGGGTGAATCCTCTTGCACTTCCTGTAGGGGAGCAGTTAATATCCCACAAGTAATGATGACCCGTGGACTGATCACACTACAGAAGAAAGGAATTTATCAGGTAAGCATAAATTATGTTTTTTAAGTGTGTCTGAGTATTTGTATGTGTGTGTGCCTGTGTTTTTGTGTGTGTCTGCTTTCTGGGGGGGGGGTGACACCATAACTTACCGCACCGGGTGACACCAACTCTAGTGACGCCACTGTGAAAGCTAAATCTAGGAGGTTCGTGTGCTAATTTCTTAGACCTTGAAGACTGCCTCTAATCGGAAAGCATTTTGACAGTTTTTCACCACTAGAGGGCGTAAGTTCATGTGTTTCATATAGATAACATTAAACTCCGGAACGTGAAGCTCCTAAGAGCAAGCACTGATTGGCTAAAAATGTAAGTCTGTCAAAAGAACTGAAATAAGGGGGCAGTTTGCAGAGGCATAGATACAAGGTAATCACAGAGGTAAAAAGTATATTATTATTATAACTGTGTTGGTTATGCAAAATTGGGGAATGGGTAATAAAGGGATTATCTACCTTTTTAAACAACAAAAATTCTGGTGTTTACTGTCCCTTTAAAGAAAATAAATAAAACATTTTGGCCTGTTTATGGCTTTTCACATAGCTTTTGTTATGAGGATAAGAATTCACGTTGATAAACTAAACGATTTCTTTATTAAAAATATTAATTGTTAATTTGCGTACGTCATGGATTGTGGTGTTGTCAGTCATAACAAATCAATTAATTCAATTAGCTTCCACATATATTATGCTTAGGCATGTAGAAACCAACATGAAAAGACTAATTCTGAAAGGCTTTCAAGTATAAACCCAAAACTTGTGTATATTGTATTCAGAACTAAGTGAAATTATCGGGCTTCATTAGTTTGTCATGCCACAGAAAAAAACAGCTGATTAAACAGTTTCTGAGCAGCAAACAGTAGACTGAAATAGGGGGTAATATTTGTTAAAATGCCTTGTAAACAGCCAGCAATAATTTTAGCACAGTCTGTACTGGAGTGTCATGAGAAGGCTAGGAATTAAATGTACATTATCAAATCAAACTCATTTCTTTAATAACTAAAAAAGTCACTTATATAACTTGCTCAGTTTCAGTTTGTGATGGTTTAGAACTAGGACAGATCGGACCTTTTCATGTGTGTGTGTGTGTGTGTATATATATATATATATCTCCAACAAAAGCAGGCACTCACAGGGTTTGAAGTGGCAAAAAACTTTATTCCAACAGAGTGAAGTTTCGGGGTCACTCTGTTGGAATAAAGTTTTTTGCCACTTCAAACCCGGTGAGTGCCTGCTTTTGTTGGAGGTCTATGAAATATGTTGCTGAGCACCCCGGTCAAAACAAAAGGAAAGTATTGTGAGTGCTAAACTGCTGTGTATTGATTATATATACAGGGAGTGCAGAATTATTAGGCAAATGAGTATTTTGACCACATCATCCTCTTTATGCATGTTGTCTTACTCCAAGCTGTATAGGCTCGAAAGCCTACTACCAATTAAGCATATTAGGTGATGTGCATCTCTGTAATGAGAAGGGGTGTGGTCTAATGACATCAACACCCTATATCAGGTGTGCATAATTATTAGGCAACTTCCTTTCCTTTGGCAAAATGGGTCAAAAGAAGGACTTGACAGGCTCAGAAAAGTCAAAAATAGTGAGATATCTTGCAGAGGGATGCAGCACTCTTAAAATTGCAAAGCTTCTGAAGCGTGATCATCGAACAATCAAGCGTTTCATTCAAAATAGTCAACAGGGTCGCAAGAAGCGTGTGGAAAAACCAAGGAGCAAAATAACTGCCCATGAACTGAGAAAAGTCAAGCGTGCAGCTGCCAAGATGCCACTTGCCACCAGTTTGGCCATATTTCAGAGCTGCAACATCATTGGAGTGCCCAAAAGCACAAGGTGTGAAATACTCAGAGACATGGCCAAGGTAAGAAAGGCTGAAAGACGACCACCACTGAACAAGACACACAAGCTGAAACGTCAAGACTGAGCCAAGAAATATCTCAAGACTGATTTTTCTAAGGTTTTATGGACTGATGAAATGAGAGTGAGTCTTGATGGGCCAGATGGATGGGCCCGTGGCTGGATTGGTAAAGGGCAGAGAGCTCCAGTCCGACTCAGACGCCAGCAAGGTGGAGGTGGAGTACTGGTTTGGTCTGGTATCATCAAAGATGAGCTTGTGGGGCCTTTTCGGGTTGAGGATGGAGTCAAGCTCAACTCCCAGTCCTACTGCCAGTTTCTGGAAGACACCTTCTTCAAGCAGTGGTACAGGAAGAAGTCTGCATCCTTCAAGAAAAACATGATTTTCATGCAGGACAATGCTCCATCACACGCGTCCAAGTACTCCACAGCGTGGCTGGCAAGAAAGGGTATAAAAGAAGAAAATCTAATGGCATGGCCTCCTTGTTCACCTGATCTGAACCCCATTGAGAACCTGTGGTCCATCATCAAATGTGAGATTTACAAGGAGGGAAAACAGTACACCTCTCTGAACAGTGTCTGGGAGGCTGTGGTTGCTGCTGCACGCAATGTTGATGGTGAACAGATCAAAACACTGACAGAATCCATGGATGGCAGGCTTTTGAGTGTCCTTGCAAAGAAAGGTGGCTATATTGGTCACTGATTTGTTTTTGTTTTGTTTTTGAATGTCAGAAATGTATATTTGTGAATGTTGAGATGTTATATTGGTTTCACTGGTAAAAATAAATAATTGAAATGGGTATATATTTGTTTTTTGTTAAGTTGCCTAATAATTATGCACAGTAATAGTCACCTGCACACACAGATATCCCCCTAAAATAGCTATAACTAAAAACAAACTAAAAACTTCTTCCAAAACTATTCAGCTTTGATATTAATGAGTTTTTTGGGTTCATTGAGAACATGGTTGTTGTTCAATAATAAAATTAATCCTCAAAAATACAATTTGCCTAATAATTCTGCACTCCCTGTATATATATATATATATATATATATATATATATATATGATTTTCCTTTGAGAGAATAAAACACAAGGTCACAAGTTTACTTTTGATAAATCTGTCACACAGAGGCGGGGTTTTTTTTTTCTTGGTTTTTTTTGTAACTGTCCTTGATTTCTGAACTTTGAAACAATTCTTTTGACATAAATAAAAGAGCAAACAAATTTCACAAACCTGCAGTAATTGCATAGCAACTTCATAGATATCCCTGGCAGAATCAGCTGCCTTAAACAGGATTAGATTAAGGAGTGTCACTGTGTCACACTGGTAATCCCTATGGGGAGATTACAGAGATTTTAGAAAACATTAATAGCAACAGAAAACCTGTTTGTTCATTGCATATAGTACAGTATGTACAATAGGATGTTGTCTATAAAACCACAACCTGTTCTGGAAAACACTGGCTATTGCCTTAAAGCAGCCAGATGCCACTCGTTTGGAGCCAGTGTAGCATCGATCGACTGCCCAGTACATGAGGTTACTTTGCTCAGGGTTTAGTTCCAACAATAGCATTACTGCTTCACATCCCAGCTGATGAACCTATGTGAGAGACCAAGAACATGAGTCAGAAGAAAGGAACAAACTACAACTAGACAAAAATAAAATAGGCATTTGTTTTTTTTTAAACCACTTGTGTCAGATGCACTTTCCATTACCAGATAAGAAATAATGAACCTTTTGCTGGCTGGTAAACTAGACTGCTATTTTTCAGTAATTGGTTTGTTTGTGTGTGTGCCAGAACCACCTAGATGTACATTTCTGATTTTCAATACTTGGCAAACAAGCAAACAAATGTACCAGATGTGAGATGATAGGTAGTTTATGTTCAGGAAGGCTAAATTCCTGCATTGTCTAATGAGAAATTCGTCACTGATTTGCAGATTTGCAAAGTGGTTTTAAAAAGTATGACCACAACAATTATATTCAACTTAACATGAGAAATATAACAATCTAGCTTTCTTATTTAGTAGAAACTTTTAAAGTCAAATAGACAAAAACACAAATTCTAACTTTTAATGGTTTTTAAAATGTCTAGATCACAAAGACATATTCTGAAATGCAGTTGCCTTCACAAGAGCCACATTTGCAATTCTTTCTAGGGAGTCTATTAAAATGTAGAAATGTTCAACACAAAAAAGAACTCAGTAGGTAATGAAGATTCTCTTTATAAATATTCTATAACACCATGGAATTTAGTTTTTTCTTAAAAAAATGAAAGGAAAAGCTCTGCAACAAAATATGACCCTATTAATAAAATAAATAAAATAGAGTAGTACCTTTTTGTCTTGTGAATCAAGAATGTTATCCAACCATTTATAGAGGTATCCGTCAGATGAAAGACCCACATTATCTGCAACAGGGCCACAGCACAATACAGCGGACATTGCCTAAAAACATTTAATATATATATAAAGGTTTATGCATTAAACTGAATTAGAGGACATTGTAGCAAGTATCAGTTCTAGAATTCTAAAACAGTTTATATTAGATAATTGCTTAAACAGAGGAGATAAATCTATAGCACTTATTTTACTGATGCATTCTTACTCAAGCAGAAATATAATTACCCTGTATTTCTTTTTTTAGTTTAAGCCACTTGAGGGCTGAATTTTACTACACGTAATACAGGAATTATTTGTCATTAAAACATGGTATGAAAACATTCAATGGCATTAACAACATGTTTTTAACTTGTAAAGAATCTAAACTTATTTTTTAAGATAAATTACTGGACATATATAGCTAAATCAGAACTATTTTAATGAACAGTTTAGTCCCTGTAAAAGATTTAATCTTCGGTTTTAGCTTTACAAAGCTTGAAACCTCTATCTCAGGAATATAATTAGTACTGATAAAATAAACATTTAAAATGTTTACCAATACACATATGGGAGTTGCCACAGAAGGGGAGATATGAAAATTAAACCGTATGAAGTAGTATATACAATATATTATTTTAAATTTCTTGCTTTTTAACCACTGGCTAATGGCTTAATAGGACACAAATCAAAATATCAAATTGTGCACTCTTTTCATGTGTACACTTTATGAGGCACCAGCACCTACTGAGTTCACAGTGTACACTTACATGAATTTGTCATTTGCTGATGGCTGTCACATTATATAAGGGGCCAGCAAAAGGAAGACATTTTAAATTTATCAGAAAAAAATCTATTGCTCATTTAAAATTCAGAGTAAGTGCTATTGCATTACCTTTTGATTATGTATCTGTGGATTATTCACTTTTACTGTATTTAAAAGTCCTTTAAGATGCCTATATGTTTGAATAACACAAAGCATTTAAAGGGACGTGAAACCCATTTTTTTTCTTTCATGATTCAGATAGAGAATACAATTTTAAAAAGTTTCCATTTTACTTCTATTATTTGGGTTTAAGTCACTTTAACTTCTAGTTTCAAGATTTCATGTCAGTACCTTTAATGCGCAATACTGATGTCTGTTTATTTGCATGTTCCGATCGCTGTATCTGTCCAAAGGCGTAAACATGATGCTAAAAGGTCCAGCCCAGTGACTGAACAGCATGAATAGACTATGGCGCAAGCTCTGCTGAGGGAAGATACTTCTTCTCTGGTGTACTGCAAGCAAAATGAACAAATGAACAAGCCTCAAAGACCAGCGGCACCACTGCAAAAACCTGCTATTGATTTTAAACTTAAAAAGTTGTTTTTTGTTATTAATATGATGGCAGATGATTCTAAAAGCAGCCCACTAATAATTTTTATTTGTAACCGAAAAAAGTTTTGGTTTTAAGTTCAACTTGTGATGGGACTAAAGTAAAAAAAAACATATTTCAGGAAATAAAAGGACATTAAAGCTCCTAAGAATGTTAGGCAGCATTTGAAGACTGGTGGTTAACACGACACTGCAGCAGCAGCAGGTAAGGCAGTAGGATGCTTGCTTGTTAAGAAAGGGGTTTATCTATGCCACTCTATGTTTTGCTAGTCAGACCTAATCATCATAAATATTGTGTAAAGTTCTGGAGACAGTATTTCCAAGAGAAAAGAAATAGACTAGAACCTGTTCAAAGAAAAGCTACTGAAATGGCACACAGTCTAATATAAATAATATATATATATATATATATATATATATATATATATATATATATATATATAGAGAGAGAGAGAGAGAGAGAGAGAGAGAGGAAAACAGAGAGCGGAAGACAGAGAGTGGGAAAGTCAGAGAGAGAGAGAGAGAGAGAGAGAGAGAGAGAGAGAAAAACAGAGAGCAGAAGACAGAGAGTGGGAAAGTCAGAGAGAGAGAGAGAGAGAGAGAGAGAGAGAGAGAGAGAGAGAGAAAGAGATAAATAGATATAGAATTGTATAGAAGCCTTCAAGAATATTATGTGATTAGTTAAAGATGAGAGCATTTTTCACAAAGCAAATACCAAAAACAATCTCAAACTGCTCTTCTAAGCAGGTTGAAGAGCAATGCATGCAAGCACATCTTTACAGGAAGGGTGGTTGATTGGTGGAATGCTTGAATTATGCATAAGGCTAACCCAAAGCTTACTTATGATTACACTTGAGACATAAATATGGGCTTACTACACAGACCTTCTGGTTCTTAACTGCCATTAATACACATTTCTATTTAGAAAGTCATTGTTTTTTAAGCATAAAACTATAAATTACCTCTAGGAAACTTCTTTGCAACCATGTTAGAATTTGACATAGGCCCAGTTGCCTCAAGTGCAAAAAAATTTGAATCCCATACTAACATGGTCTAGAGCATTGCTTCTCAACTGCGGACCTCATGTAGCCCCCTATAATGAAAACCTGTCCTGTCCAGCCAAAGTCTAGAGAGGATCCATGCTTGCAGCCAATGCAAAGCCAGTGTGGTAGAAATTCATGGTAATGCACATCACTACTATCAAATGCTATAGCGAAGTAGCTTTTCTAGAGACAAGTAACTGTTTTATAGTTCAGAAATAATTACTTTTTAAGTAGTGCCTAACAATCATAGAGTCTTGTATACCCCTTTAATAGTGAAACCATCATTTAGACTAAATCTTACAATAAGATTGTATAATTCAGTTTTGATGTAAACTTAGTAAAACTTTTAACAGACATATTTTAAGGAAATAAGGAATATGCATTCAAGACAAGTAAAGGTTATTATCTCTGCAGGTAAGAATCAAATCAGAGAAAAAAAGTAATCACCCAAACACGCAGAACGATCACAATCAGGAAAACAAACAACACAACTTTCATTATCTAGGAGAAGACAGTCACAACCACTACTCTTTGCATGTATACAGCTTACCAATGATTTAGTTATTTGGCAGGGAAAAAAAAGTGCTGGAATACCTGGAACATTCTGAATTATATTCGCCACTAAGGCACTAAAATGGCATCGGATATCCTTCAGTGTATCAGAGTCCTTCTCATTCTCTGCTTCAAGCAACTGTCTGGTTAAATCCACATACTCCAATAGAGTATTGTTGAGGGAATGTGTTTCATTATCAAGGCCACCACTTGCACTTGTAAAAGAAGGGACAGAAAGAGACTGCATCACACCAGTAAACATGCATTGTACAACTTACGTTCCAGGTACCGTCCATGTTTGCACTACTTGGAAAAAGGGAGATAACACATCCATGAAATCAGTTCTCAAATACTAAGTAACTGCTGCTTTGATTTCTGCATTTAAATATAAAATAAAATAAAGTACATGTTTTTTAGACTGTTCTTGTGCCAATAAGACCAACTTTTCTTACAGGCTTGTAGAGGCTTAATCAAATTTAACTGTGGGAGATGTCCCTATAAGCAAATTCTATCTGAATACTGAAGTATCCAACATACAATCCCTGCTAGTTTTAATTTAAATAGTTTTAATGGGAAAATCTGTGTATTTCAATTAAAAGCAATTTTGCACATTGATAGCTGTTGCTACAACAGTCATTTTTGCTTCATAAAGTTTTTACCATAAGAGGAATAGCTGCAATAATACTTCATGCTTCCTTTCCTTGGGAGATCGTATTATTGGCATATGGTATTATTGCACATGTGAAAAAGCACATTATGAGAATACATACACTAGCCTGTGTAACGATATACATTGAATATAATGAAAGATCACTGTAGTGAGGTTTAAGCAACGTATAAAGTAAGTGCCAGTACCTACCTGTGGCTAATGACACCTGCATCTGCCAGCAGTTCAAATATACGGACGAGTTGTACTCTTAAAATATCTCGACGCCTGCGTCGTTTCATATTCTGTAAAACAGAAGCTGCGTCAGTTTCCTTTTTCTAAACCCTAGAAAATATATTTTCTGAATGTTATATGTTTATATCTAAGGTGGTTCTTATAAAAAATGCTGGCTGAAAGCAATATTGCAGCTGATGCATTATTGTCATCTTGAGAGGGTACAAACTCCCTTTCACCCACAGGATGCCAGGGAGAGTAATTTCTTACATTCAAGCGGTTAAAGGGACAGTTTACACCAGAATTGTTATTATTTTAAAAGATAAATAATCCCTTTATTACCCATTCCCTAGTTTTGCATAACCAACACAGTTATATTAATATACTTTTTACCTCTGTAATTATCTTGTATCTAAGCCTCTGCAGACTGCCCCCTTATTTCAGTTCTTTTGACAGACATGCATTTTAGCCTATCAGTGCTGGATCCTAGGTAACTCCACGTGCGTGAGCACAGTGTTATCTATATGACACACATGAACTAAAACCCTCTAGTGGTGAAAAACTGTCAAAATGCCCAGAGAGAAGAGGCCACCTTCAAGGGCTTAGAAATTAGCATATGAACCTTCTAGGTTAAGCTTTTAACTAAGAATACCAAGCGAACAAAGCAAAATTGGTGATAAAGTAAATTGGAAAATTGTTTAAAATTTCACAATCTATCTGTATCGTGAAAGTTTATTTTGGACTAGACTGTCCCTTTAACCCTATCCCCCGTAACTAGCCTTATTTTCTATTTAGATTTTTAGCCACAGCATACTTGGATACGTAAACCTCAGTACACACTATGATCTCTGCACACAAGATCCCAGCATTACTAGACTGTGCAGGGCAATATAACAACCATAATCAATTTATTCTCTATAAAAACAACCATGATTGGAAAGATTAACTAAAATTTAGCAAACGTTATTATCGTCCTTTGTCGGTTTGTTGTGAAAAGTAAACCTTCATTCATGGTCGATTCACGCTAACATATACAGCCTGTTGGATAAACATATACATTTTTTTTTATTTTAAAGTACACCCAGGCATTTCTTTTATTTGTTAGAGCTGAAACAAATGAAAATATTTTCCTAGGATGGAACAACCACATTTTCTTGCTTTTCAGGTTCATGGAGGATATTTCATTTCCACCAGCAAAGCTATGGCAGTTGTCGCTATCAGCCAGAAAGCATCATATATAAGTATGAAACATGAATGTGTTTCCTATTCATTTTAATCTAAATTAAGATAGTTTAAATTATTTTAGATGCAAACTGCACAACTATTTTTAAGTGCTATTTTTATATGCATGGTGAATTATTTGTTAGGGATATGCAGAGAACTTGTATACATAACCACAGACTAATTGAGAGCGGCGTGTTTATTTTAAAAATATGATACAACAAGATTGGAATTTTTTTTACTTTTGTATATATACTGTATATATTAAAAAACCCAAAAACTATTAGATGAGATATACTGTTTACCTAAAAGGATAGTTATGGTAAAACACTTCAAAATTACGTAACAGAAAACAACATCCTGATCACTTAAAAACCCAACACTACTGTATAAAGTGATTAAAATTCTTATTTCTTTTTTTTTATATAAGTTACGACTGATAAAGCTTATCCAGTAGTGACTAGTTTTCTATAATGTGTAAAACATTCTTCGAAGCTCCTAACTATTTTACTATTTAACTGTTAAAGCATATGAAATGCTACATATTTGTGAGGCGTTTTCACGGCCCAAAAAGGACTACGCAGCTTGTGACAATTTGGTGTGAGCCTGAAATAGTTGCATCTACTTGTTGTCTAAGGGTACCTGTAGCACATTGTTAGATTTAGTAGAAGGAAGGAATCATGCGTGACAGATAAAGAGATCAGCTTCACCTGTAATATCAAATAATGACTGGGACAGAATCCAAAAAGCAAACAGTTCTAAAGTGTTTCTGCAAGACTGACTTCTGCACACTTCACAGCACAACAACTTACTAGTGCACTTGATCTCACAAGCTGTCTAAGCTGCTGTAAATGAGCATGGCTCATACATTTAAAGGCATCTACAAATAATGTTACCAAGCTCCATGACAATCATTAACCCCTTGCTCTGCCAAACCAGGCAGCACCCCAATGTACAGCAATGCCTTGCATCCTTCTGTCAGTCACGAGTTTAAACTTCCTATGGATTATCCATATAAAGACAAAATAATGCTACATTGGAAATAAAATATGCAATTAAATAAAATGCCTTAATGCATTAGTTTTTTTTAATTATTACTCTGCATTTAAAGGGATAAAGTACTGTGAAAGCTAACCCTTTAAATGTGTTCTCAATTATACATTTTACCTACTGGAGTATAGTAAATTACTTACAAATAGCTCCTTTATATTTATTTTTTATTTGAAAAAACTAAATTCAACCTTCCAGTGGGGGTGAGACAGAGCCCTAAGCCAAATTTGAAAGGGTGTTCCTGCACCAGATTTAAATACAATTACATTTTATCACCTGCTTTCTACACTGACACCCTGTAACACCAGCAAAGTAAACTTTGGAATGCACTGCTGCTCCTGAGCTGAACACAGCCACTAAAATCAGGGGCAGAATATGTGCATAGCCACCAATCACGGGATGTCTTAAGCTCAGAATCAGCAGTTTATTACTGATATAAACTATGTGTCAGCATTTCCTTAGAGTTGCTTTAGGTCCCTTTCTAGAGTCACTGAGCAAAATGTTTCTGCATTAAATACTTGTGTGTGAAAAAACATAATTTATGTAAGAACTTACCTGATAAATTCATTTCTTTCATATTAACAAGAGTCCATGAGCTAGTGACGTATGGGATATACATTCCTACCAGGAGGGGCAAAGTTTCCCAAACCTTAAAATGCCTATAAATACACCCCTCACCACACCCACAAATCAGTTTAACGAATAGCCAAGAAGTGGGGTGATAAGAAAAAAGTGCGAAGCATATAAAATAAGGAATTGGAATAATTGTGCTTTATACAAAAAATCATAACCACCACAAAAAAGGGTGGGCCTCATGGACTCTTGTTAATATGAAAGAAATGAATTTATCAGGTAAGTTCTTACATAAATTATGTTTTCTTTCATGTAATTAACAAGAGTCCATGAGCTAGTGACGTATGGGATAATGAATACCCAAGATGTGGATCTTTCCACACAAGAGTCACTAGAGAGGGAGGGATAAAATAAAGACAGCCAATTCCTGCTGAAAATAATCCACACCCAAAATAAAGTTTAATGAAAAACATAAGCAGAAGATTCAAACCGAAACCACTGCCTGAAGTACCTTTCTACCAAAAACTGCTTCAGAAGAAGAGAATACATCAAAATGGTAGAATTTAGTAAAAGTATGCAAAGAGGACCAAGTCGCTGCTTTGCAAATCTGATCAACTGAAGCTTCATTCCTAAACGCCCAGGAAGTAGAAACTGACCTAGTAGAATGAGCTGTAATCCTCTGAGGCGGAGTCTTACCTGAATTAACATAGGCAAGATGAATTAAAGATTTCAACCAGGATGCCAAAGAAATGGCAGAAGCTTTCTGGCCTTTTCTAGAACCAGAAAAGATGACAAATAGACTAGAAGTCTTTCGGAAAGATTTAGTAGCTTCAACATAATATTTCAAAGCTCTAACAACATCCAAAGAATGTAACGATTTCTCCTTAGAATTCTTAGGATTAGGACATAATGAAGGAACCACGATTTCTCTACTAATGTTGTTGGAATTCACAACCTTAGGTAAAAATTCAAAAGAAGTTCGCAACACCGCCTTATCCTGATGAAAAATCAGAAAAGGAGACTCACAAGAAGAGCAGATAATTCAGAAACTCTTCTGGCAGAAGAGATGGCCAAAAGGAACAAAACTTTCCAAAAAAGCAATTTAATGTCCAATGAATGCATAGGTTCAAACGGAGGAGCTTGAAGAGCTCCCAGAACCAAATTCAAACTCCATGGAGGAGAAATTGACTTAATGACAGGTTTTATACGAACCAAAGCTTGTACAAAACAATGAATATCAGGAAAAATAGCAATCTTTCTGTGAAAAAGAACAGAAAGAGCAGAGATTTGTCCTTTCAAGGAACTTGCGGACAAACCCTTATCTAAACCATCCTGAAGAAATTGTAATATTCTCGGAATTCTAAAAGAATACCAAGAAAAATGATGAGTAAGACACCAAGAAATATAAGTCTTCCAGACTCTATAATATATCTCTCTAGATACAGATTTACGAGCCTGTAACATAGTATCAATCACAGAGTCAGAGAAACCTCTTTGACTAAGAATCAAGCGTTTAATCTCCATACCTTTAAGTTTAAGGATTTCAGATCCGGATGGAAAAAAGGACCTTGCGACAGAAGGTCTGGTCTTAACTGAAGAGTCCATGGTTGGCAAGATGCCATCCGGACAAGATCCGCATACCAAAACCTGTGAGGCCATGCCGGAGCTATTAGCAGAACAAACGAGCATTCCCTCAGAATCTTTGAGATTACTCTTGGAAGAAGAACTAGAGGCGGAAAGATATAGGCAGGATGATACTTCCAAGGAAGTGATAATGCATCCACTGCCTCCGCCTGAGGATCCCGGGATCTGGACAGATACCTGGGAAGTTTCTTGTTTAGATGAGAGGCCATCAGATCTATCTCTGGAAGCCCCCACATTTGAACAATCTGAAGAAATACCTCTGGGTGAAGAGACCATTCGCCCGGATGCAACGTTTGGCGACTGAGATAATCCGCTTCACAATTGTCTACACCTGGGATATGAACCGCAGAGATTAGACAGGAGCTGGATTCCGCCCAAACCAAAATTCGAGATACTTCTTTCATAGCCAGAGGACTGTGAGTCCCTCCTTGATGATTGATGTATGCCACAGTTGTGACATTGTCTGTCTGAAAACAAATGAACGATTCTCTCTTCAGAAGAGGCCAAAACTGAAGAGCTCTGAAAATTGCACGGAGTTCCAAAATATTGATCGGTAATCTCACCTCCTGAGATTCCCAAACTCCCTGTGCCGTCAGAGATCCCCACACAGCTCCCCAACCTGTGAGACTTGCATCTGTTGAAATTACAGTCCAGGTCGGAAGAACAAAAGAAGCCCCCTGAATTAAACGATGGTGATCTGTCCACCACGTTAGAGAGTGTCGAACAATCGGTTTTAAAGATATTAATTGAGATATCTTCGTGTAATCCCTGCACCATTGGTTCAGCATACAGAGCTGAAGAGGTCGCATGTGAAAACGAGCAAAGGGGATCGCGTCCGATGCAGCAGTCATAAGACCTAGAATTTCCATGCATAAGGCTACCGAAGGGAATGATTGTGACTGAAGGTTTCGACAAGCTGTAATCAATTTTAGACGTCTCTTGTCTGTTAAAGACAGAGTCATGGACACTGAATCTATCTGGAAACCCAGAAAGGTTACCCTTGTTTGAGGAATCAAAAAACTTTTTGGTAAATTGATCCTCCAACCATGATCTTGAAGAAACAACACAAGTCGATTCGTATGAGACTCTGCTAAATGTAAAGACTGAGCAAGTACCAAGATATCGTCCAAATAAGGAAATACCACAATACCCTGTTCTCTGATTACAGACAGAAGGGCACCGAGAATCTTTGTGAAAATTCTTGGAGCTGTAGCAAGGCCAAACGGTAGAGCCACAAATTGGTAATGCTTGTCTAGAAAAGAGAATCTCAGGAACTGAAAATGATCTGGATGAATCGGAATATGCAGATATGCATCCTGTAAATCTATTGTGGACATATAATTCCCTTGCTGAACAAAAGGCAATATAGTCCTTACAGTTACCATCTTGAACGTTGGTATCCTTACATAACGATTCAATAATTTTAGATCCAGAACTGGTCTGAAGGAATTCTCCTTCTTTGGTACAATGAAGAGATTTGAATAAAACCCCATCCCCTGTTCCGGAACTGGAACTGGCATAATTACTCCAGCCAACTGTAGATCTGAAACACAATTCAGAAATGCTTGAGCTTTCACTGGATTTACTGGGACACGGGAAAGAAAAAATCTCTTTGCAGGAGGTCTCATCTTGAAACCAATTCTGTACCCTTCTGAAACAATGCTCTGAATCCAAAGATTGTGAACAGAATTGATCCAAATTTCTTTGAAAAAACGTAACCTGCCCCCTACCAGCTGAACTGGAATGAGGGCCGTACCTTCATGTGAACTTAGAAGCAGGCTTTGCCTTTCTAGCAGGCTTGGATTTATTCCAGACTGGAGATGGTTTCCAAACTGAAACTGCTCCTGAGGACGAAGGATCAGGCTTTTGTTCTTTGTTGAAACGAAAGGAACGAAAACGATTGTTAGCCCTGTTTTTACCTTTAGATTTTTTATCCTGTGGTAAAAAAGTTCCTTTCCCACCAGTAACAGTTGAAATAATAGAATCCAACTGAGAACCAAATAATTTGTTTCCCTGGAAAGAAATGGAAAGTAGAGTTGATTTAGAAGCCATATCAGCATTCCAAGTCTTAAGCCATAAAGCTCTTCTAGCTAAAATAGCTAGAGACATAAACCTAACATCAACTCTAATAATATCAAAAATGGCATCACAGATAAAATTATTAGCATGCTGAAGAAGAATAATAATATCATGAGAATCACGATTTGCTACTTGTTGCGCTAGGGTTTCCAACCAAAAAGTTGAAGCTGCAGCAACATCAGCCAATGATATAGCAGGTCTAAGAAGATTACCTGAACACAGATAAGCTTTTCTTAGAAAGGATTCAATTTTTCTATTTAAAGGATCCTTAAACGAGGTACCATCTGACGTAGGAATGGTAGTACGTTTAGCAAGGGTAGAAATAGCCCCATCAACTTTAGGGATTTTGTCCCAAAATTCTAACCTGTCAGACGGAACAGGATATAATTGCTTAAAAACGTTTAGAAGGAGTAAATGAATTACCCAATTTATCCCATTCTTTGGAAATCACTGCAGAAATAGCATTAGGAACAGGAAAAACTTCTGGAATAACCGCAGGAGCTTTAAAAACCTTATCCAAACGTATAGAATTAGTATCAAGAGGACTAGAATCCTCTATTTCTAAAGCAATTAGTACTTCTTTAAGTAAAGAGCGAATAAATTCCATCTTAAATAAATATGAAGATTTATCAGCATCAATCTCTGAGATAGAATCCTCTGAACCAGAAGAGTCCAAAGAATCAGAATGATGGTGTTCATTTAAAAATTCATCTGTAGAGAGAGAAGATTTAAAAGACTTTTTACGTTTACTAGAAGGAGAAATAACAGACAAAGCCTTCTTTATGGATTCAGAAACAAAATCTCTTATGTTATCAGGAACATTCTGCACCTTAGATGTTGAGGGAACTGCAACAGGCAATGGTACATTACTAAAGGAAATATTATCTGCTTTAACAAGTTTGTCATGACAATTATTACAAACAACAGCTGGAGGAATAGCTACCAAAAATTTACAGCAGATACACTTAGCTTTGGTAGATCCAGCAGGCAGTGATTTTCCTGTAGTATCTTCTGGCTCAGATGCAACGTGAGACATCTTGCAATATGTAAGAGAAAAAACAACATATAAAGCAAAATAGATCAAATTCCTTATAAGACAGTTTCAGGAATGGGAAAGAATGCCAAATATCAAGCTTCTAGCAACCAGAAGCAAATGAAAAATGAGACTGAAATAATGTGGAGACAAAAGCGACGCCCATATTTTTTAGCGCCAAATAAGACGCCCACATTATTTGGCGCCTAAATGCTTTTGGCGCCAAAAATGACGCCACATCCGGAACGCCGACATTTTTGGCGCAAAATAACGTCAAAAAAATGACGTAACTTCCGGCGACACGTATGACGCCGGAAACGGAAAAGAATTTTTGCGCCAAAAAAGTCAGCGCCAAGAATGACGCAATAAAATGAAGCATTTTCAGCCCCCGCGAGCCTAACAGCCCACAGGGAAAAAAGTCAAATTTTTGAGGTAAGAAAAATATGATAATTCAATGCATAATCCCAAATATGAAACTGACTGTCTGAAAATAAGGAAAGTTGAACATTCTGAGTCAAGGCAAATAAATGTTTGAATACATATATTTAGAACTTTATAAATAAAGTGCCCAACCATAGCTTAGAGTGTCACAGAAAATAAGACTTACTTACCCCAGGACACTCATCTACATGTTTGTAGAAAGCCAAACCAGTACTGAAACGAGAATCAGTAGAGGTAATGGTAAATATAAGAGTATATCGTCGATCTGAAAAGGGAGGTAAGAGATGAATCTCTACGACCGATAACAGAGAACCTTATGAAATAGACCCCGTAGAAGGAGATCACTGCATTCAATAGGCAATACTCTCTTCACATCCCTCTGACATTCACTGCACGCTGAGAGGAAAACCGGGCTCCAACTTGCTGCGGAGCGCATATCAACGTAGAATCTAGCACAAACTTACTTCACCACCTCCCTTGGAGGCAAAGTTTGTAAAAAACTGATTTGTGGGTGTGGTGAGGGGTGTATTTATAGGCATTTTAAGGTTTGGGAAACTTTGCCCCTCCTGGTAGGAATGTATATCCCATACGTCACTAGCTCATGGACTCTTGTTAATTACATGAAAGAAACAACTCATAGGAATAGCTAGAAAAATGTAAAATGGTATATATGTATAAAATGGTTAAATGCTGGGTTTATTGTTTAAAGGGACATATTACTCCATTTGTTATAAAGAGAATCAGCTAAACATATAAAAAATATTTTTGTGTAAGAAAAAAAAAAAAAGTCAAAGCTGCTTGAAATGAAAAAGAAACTAACATGAGTTGTGTGATTATGGGAGTCCTGTGACTCTTCTGCTTACTGGCTTAAAGAGAAAACTCCAAGGAAAACAAAACTGTTGTTTTTTCAGCACAGGAACATTTGTTTTACAAAAATCAAAACTCTAATACATTTTGAAACATTCCATTCTAGATAGAACAGAGAAAATGTTTGAGTATCATGCTCCTTTAATCTGTTTGGAAACATAATTTATGCTTACCTGATAAATTTCTTTTTTTCTTGGTAATAAGAGTCCACAATTTATTACTGTTGGGAATTCATCACCTAGCCACCAGGAGGAGGCAAAGAAATGCTACAGCAAAAGCTTTCATATCCCTCCTACTTCTGGTTCTCTCCCAGTATTTTGTATAGCCAAGTATAGGGTGCAAACTAGAACTGCCACCACAAAAAAAAGATTGGGCGGGTTTGTGGACTCTCACCACCAAGAAAGAAAGGAATTTATCAGGTAAGCATAAATTATGTCTTCCTTCTTATGGTGGTGAGAGTCCACAATTCATTACTTATGGGAGCAAATACCCAAGCTGTGGAGTCCACAAAAAATGGGTGGGACACCTATTTACCAGAACTACATTCTGAAGAAATGACCTGCCAAAAGCTGCCTCAGCCAAAAAGAAGGCCTCAAACTTGTAGTTTTTTTTTTGGTTAAAGAGTGTAAATACTGACCTAACGCCCTCCTGTTCACAAACCTTCAGAACAGTAACAGACTCATAGAAAGGGGAATGTCACGTTTGAATAATAATGAGTCCTGTATTGCTGAGTCTGGTTTGAAAGCAATAACTTGGTACTTTTGCAGTTAGCCTATGGGCTATGTGAGAAATGTAGGTACTTACCCCAAATACAAATGCCACTCCATTGTTCTCACCCAGCTGTCAATCCTCAGGATGCAGTAGAGAGCCCAACCCATACTGTAACTAACAGTAGAGGATATACTAAGGGAGTATACATGGCCAAGCAGGAGGAGGCCAATGGGTACTGAGGCAGGCTTGTGAGCACTACACTATAGAAAAGATAAATAATGCACAGCCATTACTCTCATATGTCCCTCTCTTCAGGGAACTATCCACTGAGTGAAACTTTGGGATAAAATCCATGTAATCTAGAAGTACAGAGCACCTCTTTCTTCGCCTGCCTCTTTGACTAGGCAAAGAAAATACTGGGAGAGAGCCGGAAGAGCGATATTAAAACTCTTGCTGTAGGGTAGCTTTGCCTCCCCCAGGGAGGTGATGAATTCAAGTGATGAATTCCCAACAATAATGAATCGTGGACTCTTGCCACCATAAGAAATACATCTTACATCCGATTTGTCAATATTTCACATTTCATTATGATGAGAGTCAATCATAGAAATAATACTGCTCTAAAACACCACTGTTAAAAATGACATTACCTCTGGCCTTCTATCAAGTGCTTCTTTAATTATGGGGTGCAACTCTTCTATTAATTCCCTGTATATAAATAACAGATAAAAGAATTAGACACCTGTGGATAAAACAGCTGCTCACACTGTGTTTTTAATTATTTTTACAAAAAATACAAAGTAACATCACTTGCAAAAATACAATCATTAAACAAGAGTAAAGATCTTACAACTGTGCTGTTAGTTATGACAACTTTTATTATCTTGCATGTTAAAAATCACAGTTAAAGCCTAATTATTTATTTTCCCATATATTATTCAGTTATGTGCGGAACAAAAATGAACAATATCATTTTATATAAGCACACAAAATGCAAACTAAAAAGGCTAATATATTAATAACGTGTTAAAAATGATGTTTTTCCTTGTTGAATTTGTCTTGTTCTTCTATTATTAACAATTACCTAAAAGCTCCAGGGTTGGTCCTGCCAAGTCCCAGAACAAGGGATTCTGTGATCTCCATGCTCTCAGAGCGCATCATTGGTACTATGTGCTTAAACAAGGATGAAGGGGAGGGATTACCAATAATCTGTAATAAAAAAAGGAACAACAGTGTTAACAGTGTTCATGTGCAACAACAACTATGAGTAAGACTTATTTTAATACTATAAAAATACTTTCTAAATCAACCTCCAAATATGTAAAAATTTATGCTTACCAGATGAATTCCTTTCCTTCCTGGCAGGGAGCGTCTACAGCTTCATTCCTTACTGTTGGGAAATACAAAACCTGGCCACCAGGAGGAGGCAGACACCCCAGCCAAAGGATTAAAGGAACACTGAACCCAAATTTTTTTCTTTCGTGATTCAGATAGAGAAGCAATTTTAAGCAACTTTCTAATTTACTCCTATTATCAATTTTTCTTAGTTCTCTTGCTAACTTTATTTGAAAAAGAAGGCATCTAAGCTAAGGAGCCAGCCAATTTTTGGTTCAGTACACTGGACAGCACTTGTTTATTGGTGGGTGAATTTATCCACCAAGAACCACCCAGGTTGTTCACAAAAAATGAGACGGCATCTAAACTTACATTCTTGCTTTTCAAATAAAGATATCAAGAGAATGAAGAAAATGTGATAATAGGAGTACATTAAAAAGTTGCTTAAAATTGCATGCTCTATCTGAATCACAAAAGAAAAAAATTGGGTTCAGTGTCTTTTAAAATATCTCTCCCACTTCCCCTATCCCCCAGTCATTCTACCAAGGGAACAAGGAAAAGTAGGAGAAACATCAGGGTATAAAACGTGCCAGAAGAAATATAAAAAGGGAGCCGCCCATAAAAAAATAAATTACGGGCGGGGTCGTGGATTCTCCCTGCCAGGAAGGAAAGGTAAGCATAAATTAGGTTTTCCTTCCATTAGGCAGGAAGAGTCTACAACTTAATTCCTTACTGTTGGAAAAACTATACCCAAGCTCCAGAGGACACAATGAATAACGGGAGGGAACGAAAAGAAGACCAAGTTGCAGTCTTGCAGATCTTTTCCACAGAAGCTTCATCTTTGAAAGTCCAAGAAGAGAAGACAGCTCTCGAGAAATGAGCCGTCATTTTCCCAGGAGGCTGCTGTCCAGCAGTCTCAACAGCCAAACGAATTATACTTCTCAACCAGAGAGAAAGAGAAGTAGCAGTAACTTTCTGACCTTTACGTTTCCCAGAGAAACAAACAGGGCAGAAGACTGGCGAAAATCCTTTGTAGCCTGCAAAAAGAATTTAAGAGCACACACAACATCCAAGTTGTGCAACAAACGTTCCTTATGAGAGGAAGGATAAGGACATAGAGAAGGAACAAAAATTTCCCGATTAATATTTCTATCCAAAACAACCTTAGGAATGAAACCTTACTAAGAACGAAGAACCGCCTTATCGGCATGAAAGATAAGGCAAATCACACTGCAAGTTGAGAGTTCCGAGACTCTCCGAGCAGAAGAGATAGCAATAAGAAACAAAACCTTCCAAGCTAACAATTTAATATCTATGGAATGCAAAGGCTAAAAAAGAGCCTGCTGCTAAACTTTAAGCACAAGATAAAGGCTCCAAGGAGGAGCAACAGACTTAAACTCAGGCCTGATTCTGACCAAGGCCTGACAAAAAGATTGCACATCTGGCACGTCCGCCAGATGCTAATGTAGCAAAAAAGATAAGGCATAAGTCTGACCCTTAAGAGTACTGACTGACAAAACCCCTTTCCAGACCTCCCTGGAGAAAGGACAAAATCCTAGGAATCCTGACCCTACTCCAAGAGTAGCCCTTAGATTCACACCAATAAAGATATGACGCCATATCTTATGGTAAATCTTTCTAATAACAGGCTTGAGAGCCTGAATCATGGTCTCAATGACCGACTCAGAAAAGCCACACTTAGTCAGAACTAAGTGTTCAATCTTCAAGCAGTCAGCTTCAGAGAAACAAAATTTGGATGAAGGAAGGTACCCTGAAGTAAAAGGTCCTTCCTCAGAGGCATATTCCAAGGTGGGAGAGACAACCACTCCACTAGGTCCACATACTAGAACTTGCGAGGCCACGTAGAGGCTAATAGATCAATGATGCTCTCTCCTGTTTGATACGTGCAATGACTCGTGGAAAGGAGAGCAAATGGAAGAAATAGGTAAGCCATCCTGAAAACCCAAGGGATCGCCAGAGCAGAGCGACCTGTGGATCCCTTGACTTTGAACCTTACCTAAGAAACTTGCAAGCAGTGCCTCCAGAACCTTTGTGAAGACTCTTTGAGCCGTCGCTAGGCCGAAGGGAAGGGCCAGAAATTGAAAATGTTGGTATAGAAATGCAAATCTGAGAAACTTGAAGTGGTCCCCGTGAATTGGAACATGCAGGTAGGCATTCTTCAAGTCTATTGTGGTCATGAACTGTCCCTCTTGAACTAGAGGCAAAATGGACCTGATCATTTCTATTTTGAACGATGAAACTGACAGAAACTTGTTTAAACTTTTTAGGTCCAGAATTGGGCGGAACATGCCCTCCTTCTTTGGAACCACAAACAGATTTGAATAGTACCCTAGACCCCTTTCTGCATGGGGTACTCGTACGATAACGCATAGAGATGATAGATCACATAACACATTCTAGGAAGGCCTCTCTCTTTTCTGGCCTCGAAGACAGGTTTGAAAAAAGGAATCTGCCCCTGGGCGGAAGAGACCTGAACCCTATCCTGTAACCCTGGGCAACAACCTCCAGAACTCAAGGGGTCCTGAACATCTTGCAACCAGGCGTCGGAGAATAGAGACAATCTGCCCCCTACTCGGTCCTCAAACCTGTCGGGGGCCGCCCCTTCATGACGATTTTGTTTCAGTCGGGCTTCTTGCTCTGCTTAGACTTGTTCCAAGCCTGGTCAGGCTTCCAGGCTCCCTTAGGTGGGTCCGCTTTCGCGGTGGCCTGCTGGCATTGGACCTTGTCTGCGCGAAAGGGACAAAAATTAGAACCCTTAGGTTTAGCCTCCTTATCCTGGGGCAGGAAGGCACCCTTGCCTCCCATAACCGTTGATATAATAGAGTCCAGGCCTGGCCCGAACAAAATCTTACCTTGAAAAAGCAGGGACAGTAACCTCACTTTAGAAGTCATGTCCGCCGACTAAGATTTTAGCCACAGCGCCCTGTGTGCTAAAACTGAAGAACCTGACACCTTAGCGTTCAGGCGAATAATCTGCATATTGGCGTCGCAAATAAAAGGATTGGCAACCTTCAGTGCCTTAATCCCTTTCCTGAACATCTTCGAAAGAGGGATCGCCCTCAATCATCTCGCACAGAGAATCACACCAATATGACGCAGCTCCGGCAACCACGGCGACGGCCGCTGCCAGTTGAAAAATAAACCCTGTGTGTTGAAACATTTTCCTTAACATGTTTTTCAATTTTTTATCCATGGGCTCGCTCCTTGAACGACGAGCGATCCTCTAGAGGAATAGTCGCTTAGCGAGAGTGGAGATAGCCCCATCCACCTTGGGAATGGTTCCCCACAGCTCAAGCTGGGCCTCCGGAACGGGGAAAATCTTTTTAAAATTAGAAGGAAAAAAGGATGAACCTAATCGTTCCCATTCATTCTTTATAATATTTGCCAACTTTACAGGAACCGGGAAGGTCTGGGGCACCACCCTCTCCTCATACACCCTGTCCAGCTTAGGAATGGAGGGTTCGTCCGGAAGCTTCAGCCCAGGAACCTCCAGAGTAGCAAGCATTTGCTACAGCAAAAAGCGCAAATTCTCCATTTAAAACCTATAGCCAGGCTCCTCCGCCGCCAGAGGTTTAGATGACACGGACTCCGAACCAGAAGGAACCCCCTCTGAAGCGTCGGAGTGGGCCTCATCGTCTTACCACTCCTCAGGAGTTTCCAACATAGATGAATCCTGAGTCGGGCCGCTCTGAAAGGCTCTACGCTTGTGCTTAGAAGAACGCGGTAAAGCATGGATCACTTTAGAGACTGCCGTTTGAAGTTGGTCCACAAAATCTGGTGGCCAGCAAATATCCCCCGAAGGGGTAACAGTCAGACCCTAGGGTGCTGCATGTGGAATAGGGAACGCAATCAGGGAACACACCTCACGGGACGGCGAGGCCTCAGAGGTGGACGGCTCAGTAGTACTAGACATTCTCTTATTTTTAGATGGCGTAGCTCTTTCAAGGCATGTGGAACATAGTTGCGCAGGCTGGTCTACCGGAACCTCACAATAAACACAGGTAAAAGACTTAAAGACCCTCCAACGCGCCAGAATCCTCCATAGCTTTTATCTTAATTACCAAATTAAGAACAGGCACCTTTATAACCACCAATGTCCGGGGCACTCACCACCTCCTCGGACCCGGACTAGAGAAACCGCATCGTCTCCTCCATCACAGATCAGACCAAAAGTGAAGCCCTAACAGGACCACCCCTGCCTAAAGGAGAAAACGCGCCAAAAATGGGTGCACAAAAACAACCGGAATGAACCTGTCTGTTCCACCACATTGCCAGAGCCTCATCCCGCACATAATGCAGCAATGACATAATAAAGCATATCATGTATAACCCCCCCCCCTGTTCAATAATCCCCTTACCAGGAATATTAACCCTTGATTCTGTAAAGATAAAAGGCGCCACACTGTGGCCCTGTCTTCTGTGATATCAATATAATAAAAAATTAAACAATCTTACCAGAATCCACGCCGTGGAATAGGAACACGGCCCTTCAAGTGTGACAGGTTGTAGCATCACTCCTGACATGGACCTGAGAGAAGAAAGCAATCTTCAAAACTTGTCAACTCCGATTGCTGTAGGAGCTGTTAATATGAGTCGGGATGGTGTTGCAGAGGAGAGCTCTCCCTGCATCTCTGGACTCTAACTTTCACCCAGGCCTTCAATTGAAAGGCTTGTTAGGGCTACTTAAACTCCTGTCCCATAGCGAAGAGTGGTATTCTCCATAAGAGACCTCCAAAATTTCAGCACTTCTCTGCCATCCTCCTGTGACGAAAGGCAAAGAATGACTGGGGGATGAGGGTAGTGGGGGAGGTATTTAAGCCTTTGGCTGGGGTGTCTTTGCCTCCTCCTGGTGGCCAGGTTCTTAATTCCCATAAGTAATGCATGAAGCCGTCGACTCTCCTCCCCTTTAGATGGAAACCTTGATTATTTGACCCTTGATATAAATCTTCTACAAGATAGAGAATCTATTAAGGTCCCCAAATAAATCATCCTTGTAGATGAAACATGGGAACTCTTTTCCAGATTAATTTCCCATCCATGGGAAAGTAAGTTGGACAAGATCTTTTGAAAGAGTTTGCTCGAAGAAGGATAACACCTGAACCACATATTGCCTAAAAAAGCACCCTTACAATACCCCAAGACCTAAAGAGTCTTTCTAGGATGACGAGACTCAAACTTGAGACGATCCCGAATAATAGAAATAATAAATACACATCCTTCAGGTCTATGTTCGTTATGAACAGGCCCTCTTGAACCAAAGAAGAAAGGATACTACTTTGAAGGTCAGAACTTGAGAAACCGGAGGTAAATACCTAGATCCCGTTCCCAGATTGGGATAGGAATTATCACTCCCAGAGAGGAAGGTCCTGAACCCAGATCAAGGAATGCCTCTCGTCATACCTGGATTGCAGATACTCTAGAAGGAGAAATCTGCCCCTGGGAAGAAATATTAGAATGGACTCTAAAAGACAAAACTGACCCTGCAGAAAGAGGAAAAGGAAAACCTTCCTTTAGTCTTACTCTATTGATGTGTGGCAGAAAAACCCTCAAAGTCAGAGGATAATTCTGCCAGACCTAGTCCAAACAAGGTCCCATCCTTGAAAGGAAAAGCCAGAAGCGTAGATTTGGAGGAACATAAAATATTGAACCTGCAACTGTAGGACTATAAAGCCTAGGCTGTACCACTAACCACAGGTAGGCTTCTCAGCTGACCAGGTCTCGGCCACAATGCCCAGCAGGCTAGTACAGTAAGTCTAAACAAAGGCATTGCTCAAAATGAACAATACAACCTCCAGCTTTTTATCCATGATTCCGTAAAGGTGTAGCTACCCTCCATAGGGATCAAAGATGTCTGAGCCATAGTAGAAAAGGGGTCCAACAGGAGTAGCTGTGTCTCTCCTAGTTGCTGTTTTTAATTTGCTTATCTGGGTTTAATAATATATATATATATATATGCCTTAAAATTTCTAAATATGAATTTATGGCGCCCACTTTATCAGTCACTAATAGTTAAAAGTAATATAGCCCTCGGATTGTAAGGGCTTAGCTTGCTTAAGTATAACAAAAAACTGTGGGCTCATAAACACTATCATTATGAATAATTACAGCAATCTATATTCACCCTTAAACCAGGTTTAAGTGTTTTTAATCTTTTTTGCCTTGCCACAGTATGAATGTGTGTTCCTAGTTTATTTAATAAAGTCTATAATGTATGAATGTAATGTAACTTTTTATAATAGGATAATTATCTGAATCAAACTTAATTTTTCTTTGGAGTTAAGAATCACTGTATTCTTGTGGGATTCTTTGCTACAAACTATGTTGTATCCTTTTATACAATTAGTTTATCTAGTTGTTTTACCTGGTCTAACCTAGAATCCACATCAGATGTTGGTCCAAGCGATTGATAATAATTAGTGTATCATTTCGATTAGAAGGTACATTTATTGTAGAGATTGTATAGGAAGTGGGGGTTTAAATAATTAATTATTTGGCGCCAAGTATGACGAACAACGCAAAATGAAATTTTTTGGCGCTAACAACATCCGGAAATGACGCAACTCGCGTCATGGCAAACGCAACCTTGTGCAAGGAACCTGGCGTCAACTAAGACAGCGGAAATGGCGAACTTGCGTCAACGAACGTACCTTTGTGCCAAAACATTCTTGCGCCAAGAATGGGCAATAAATAATAGCATTTTGCGGCCTTGCAGGCCTAATTTTGCAGGTAAAAATTAAAGAAAACAGTCAATTTTAGAGAAAAGACTATACCCCAGGTAAGAAAAAATAACTTCCTAAATACGTTTTTCCCAATTCTGAAACGGATAGTATGCAAAAGGAAATATACATAAACCTGACTCATGGCAAATATAAGCACAATACATATATTTAGAACTTTACATTAATAGCTGAGAGTGTCTTAAGTAATGAAAAAAATACTTACCGAAATACACCCATCCAGATATAGCAAGATAGCCAAACCAGTACTGAAACAGTTATCAGTAGAGGTAATGGAATATGAGAGTATATCGTCGATCTGAAAAGAGAGGTAGGAGATGAATCTCTACGACCGATAACAGAGAACCTATGAAAAGATTTCACGCGAGGAAAACCATAGAATTCAATAGGTGATACTCCCTTCACATCCCTCTGACATTCACTGTACTCTGAGAGGAATCGTGATTCAAAATGCTGAGAAACGCATATCACAGAAGAAAATCAAGCACATAGGAGGCAAAGTTTGTAAAACTAAATTGTGGGTGTGGTGAGGGGTGTATTTATAGGCAATTTGAGGTTTGGGAAACTTTGCCCCTCCTATCCTATATCCCATACGTCACTAGCTCATGGACTCTTGCCAATTACATGAAAGAAAAGAAGTTCCTACTCTTTCCCATTCGTTACTAATAATGTTCGCCATCTTAACTGGCACAGGAAAAGTCAGAGGGACCTTCCTATCTTCGTAAAACCCTGTCTAATTTAGGGATCTTAGGCTCCTCAGGGAGTGTAGCCTCTGGAACCTCTAGAGTAGACAGAACCACCTTTAATAAAAAACAGATGCTCAATTTTAAATCTAAAGGAGGGTTCCTCCGCTGAAAAAGATTTAATAACTGAAGTCGCCAGAGGTTAACTCATCCTCGGATAGCTGGGATATAGTAGCTAAATCCAACAAATATTTCGATGACTCAAGGTCAGGAGAACTATGTTTAACCTTTCTCTTGCGTTTGTTAGAGCGAGGTAAGGCACTCAGGGCCGCAGACACTGACGATTGTAACTGTGCGGTAAAGTCTGCTGGAAAAAAGCACCCTCCAGCTGGAGGATTAGATGAGCCACGGAAAACTGCATGTGCACCGGGTAATGTAAAGAGGGTAGTAGTATTTTCTTGGGACTCAGATTCCTGAGAAGTAGACGGCTCAGAAGGGCTAATAGCGCTATGAGTATTAGCAGGCTTGTCTCCCTTTTTAGACTTTAGAACAGTGTTTAGGCAAACGGAACAAAATTGAGCAGGCGGGCAAACTACAGCCTCCTCACAATATAAACAGGAATTATTAATCAGTACAGAAGGAGCAGAACCTTCTAATGCGGCCTTTTTTTTTTTGTTCCAAGCCAAAAACACACAGCCTATAAGCCTAAAAAAACTCTCACATTAAGCAGATATAAATCCTCAAACTGTTCAAATAATCTCCCTGAAGGAGATATTAACGCTAGATCCTATCGAGGTATAAAGGAGTCACACTGTGACCCTGTATAGTGTTTTACAATGTATATATAAAAAACAGTCTTACCCTCCAGGATCCATGCTGTGGAACAGGCACAGGCTCTCAAGTGTAACAGTGTAGCAGCAAGCAGTGAAACTCGTCAACACTGATTGCTCAGGAGCTGTTAGCGACAGTCTGGATGGGTTTACAGAAAAACTTTCCCTGCATCTCCAGACTCTAAGTTTCATTAATACTCTCACTGAGAGGTTGACATGATTACTTAAAACTCCAGTCCTTTCTCGAAGGGAACATACCCATACAGGACTATCCAAATCTTCTGAAACTTCTCTGCCACCTCCAATAATGACGAAAGGCAAAGAATGACTGGGGGATAGGGGAAGTGGTAAGGATATTTAAGCCTTTGGCTGGGGTATCTTTGCCTCCTCCTGGTGGCCAGGTGTTGTATTTCCTAACAGTAAGGGATTAAGTCGTGGACTCTCCCTGCCTTATGGAAGAAAAAAAACATAACTAGTGCCTAACTTTAAAGGTAACACTTCCACTTATTCCTATAGGTAATTCGTATTTTAAATTGAATTATTTACATAGTGATTTAGACAGAACATACAAGTTCAAAAATGTTTACAATTTACTTCTATTATCAAATTTGCTTCGTTCCCATGGTATTCTTTGTTGAAGAGATATCTTCTTTGGTGTCTGGAGCACTACATGGCAGGAAATAGTGCTGCCATCCAGTGCGCTTGCTAATGAATAACATTCTTGCAAAACTGCTGCCAAACATGGGCAGGTTCCAGAGCTTACATCTCTGCTTTTCAACAAAAGACACAAATAGAACAAAGAAAATTTGATAATAGAAGTAAATTAGAAAGTTGTTTAAAACTGCATGCTCTATCTGAATCACAAAATACATTTTCTGGGTTTCATGACCCTTTAAAGGAATCAGAGGATGTAGCAATGTAGGAAATTGCTTCCAGTATGACGTTGGAAGCATCAATGTCTCAGTTAAAAGAACAAATAAAGACAACCGACAAGTTAGTAGCTAAAGCAAAAAAAATAAAAAATAACAGAATTTATGCTTACCTGATAAATTACTTTCTCCAACGGTGTGTCCGGTCCACGGCGTCATCCATTACTTGTGGGATATTCTCCTCCCCCACAGGGAAAGGCAAGGAGAGCACACAGCAAGAGCTGTCCATATAGTCCCTCCCAGGCTCCGCCCCCCCAGTCATTCGACCGACGGTTAGGAGAAAAAAAGGAGAAACTATAGGGTGCCGTGGTGACTGTAGTGTATAGAGAGAGAAATTTTTCAAACCTGATTAAAAAACCAGGGCGGGCCGTGGACCGTACACACCGTTGGAGAAAGTAATTTATCAGGTAAGCATAAATTCTGTTTTCTCCAACATTGGTGTGTCCGGTCCACGGCGTCATCCATTACTTGTGGGAACCAATACCAAAGCTTTAGGACACGGATGAAGGGAGGGAGCAAATCAGGTTACCTAAACAGAAGGCACCACGGCTTGCAAAACCTCTCTCGCAAAAATAGCCTCCGAAGAAGCAAAAAGTATCAAATTTGTAGAATTTGGCAAAAGTGTGCAGAGAAGACCAAGTTGCTGCCTCACATATCTGATCAACAGAAGCCTCGTTCTTGAAGGCCCATGTGGAAGCCACAGCCCTAGTAGAGTGAGCTGTGATTCGTTGAGGAGGCTGCCGTCCGGCAGTCTCATAAGCCAATCGGATAATGCTTTTCAGCCAGAAAGAAAGAGAGGTAGCAGTAGCTTTTTGTCCTCTCCTCTTACCAGAACAACAAACAAAAAAGAAGTTTTGTCTGAAATCCTTTGTTGCTTCTAAATAGAACTTTAAAGCACGGACTACATCTAAATGGTGTAACAAATGTTCCTTCTTTGAAACTGGATTCGGACACAAAGAAGGGACAACTATTTCCTGGTTAATATTCTTGTTGGAAACAACCTTTGGAAGAAAACCAGGCTTGGTATGCAAAACAACCTTATCTGAATGGAACACCAGATAGGGTGGATCACACTGCAAAGCAGATAGTTCAGAAACTCTTCTAGCAGAAGAAATAGCAACCAAAAACAGAACTTTCCAAGATAGTAACTTGATATCTATGGAATGTAAGGGTTCAAATGGAACCCCTTGAAGAACTGAAAAAACTAAATTTAGACTCCAGGGAGGAGTCAAAGGTCTGTAAACAGGTTTGATTCTGACCAAAGCCTGTACAAAAGCTTGTATATCTGGCACAGCTGCCAGTCGTCTGTGTAACAAGACAGATAAAGCAGATCTCTGTCCTTTTAGAGAACTCGCTGACAATTCCTTATCCAAACCTTCTTGTTAGAAAGGAGAGGATCCTGGGAATATTAATCCATGAGAATCCCTTGGATTCACACCAACAGATATATCCTTTCCATATTTTATGGTAAATCCTTCTAGTCACAGGTTTTCTGGCTTGGACCAGAGTATCTATCACTGAATCTGAAAACCCGCGCTTGGATAAAATCAAGCCTTCAATTTCCAAGCAGTCAGCTGGAGAGAAACTAGATTTGGATGTTCGAATGGACCTTGCACTAGAAGATCCTGTCTCAAAGGTAGCTTCCATGGTGGAGCCGATTACATATTCACCAGGTCTGCATACCAAGTCCTGCGTGGCCACGCAGGAGCTATCAGAATCACTGAGGCCTTCTCCTGTTTGATCCTGGCTACAAGCCTGGGAAGGAGAGGGAACGGTGGAAATGCATAAGCTAGGTTGAACGACCAAGGCGTCACTAATGCATCCACTAGAGTCGCCTTGGGATCCCTGGATCTGGACCCGTAGCAAGGAACCTTGAAGTTCTGACGAGACGCCATCAGATCCATGTCTGGAATGTCCCATAATTGAGTCAACTGGGCAAAAACCTCCGGGTGGAGTTCCCACTCCCCCGGATGGAAAGTCTGACGACTCAGATAATCCGCCTCCCAGTTGTCTACTCCTGGGATGTGAATTGCAGATAGATGGCAGGAGTGATCCTCCGCCCATTTGATGATCTTGGATACCTCTCTCATCGCCAAGGAACTCTTTGTTCCTCCCTGATGGTTGATGTAAGCTACAGTCGTCATGTTGTCTGACTGGAATCTTATGAATCCGGCCTTCGCTAGTTGAGGCCAAGCCCGGAGAGCATTGAATATCACTCTCAGTTCCAGGATGTTTATCGGGAGAAGAGACTCTTCCCGAGACCATAGACCCTGAGCTTTCAGGGAATCCCAGACCGCGCCCCAGCCTAATAGACTGGCGTCGGTCGTGACAATGACCCATTCTGGTCTGCGGAAACTCATTCCCTGAGACAGGTGATCCTGTGACAACCACCAACGGAGTGAGTCTCTGGTCATCTGGTCTACTTGAATCTTTGGAGACAAGTCTGTATAGTCCCCATTCCACTGCTTGAGCATGCACAGTTGTAATGGTCTTAGATGAATTTGAGCAAAAGGAACTATGTCCATTGCTGCAACCATCAACCCTACTACTACCATGCACTGAGCTATGGAAGGCTGCAGAATAGAGTGAAGAACTTGACAAGCTTTAGAAGCTTTGACTTTCTGACTTTTGTCAGGAAGATCTTCATTTTTAAAGAATCTATTATCGTTCCCAAGAAGGGAACTCTTGTCGACGGAGACAGGGGACTCTTTTCTACGTTCACCTTCCACCCGTGAGATATGAGAAAGGCTAGAACAATGTCTGTATGAGCCTTTGCTTTGGAAAGAGACGACGTTTGGATTAGAATGTCGTCCAGATAAGGTGCCACTGCAATACCCCTTGGTCTTAGAACCTCTAGAAGGGACCCTAGCACCTTTGTGAAAATCCTTGGATGATCTTTGTGGATAGGAATATGTAGATACGCATCCTTTAAATCCACGGTAGTCATAAATTGACCCTCCTGGATTGTAGATAAAATTGTTCGAATGGTTTCCATTTGAATGATGGAACTCTGAGAAATTTGTTTAGAATTTTTAAATCCAGAATTGGTCTGAAAATTCCCTCTTTTTTGGGAACTACAAACAGATTTGAGTAAAACCCCCGACCTTGTTCCACAGTTGGAACTGGGTGTATCACTCCCATCTTTAACAGGTCTTCTACACAATGTAAGAATGCCTGTCTCTTTATTTGGTTTGAAGATAAGTTAGACATGTGGAACCTTCCCCTTGAGGGTAGTTCCTTGAACTCCAGAAGAAAACCCTGAGAGACTATTTCTAGTGTCCAGGGATCCTGAACATCTCTTGCCTAAGCCTGAGCAAAGAGAGAGAGTCTGCCCCCTACTAGATCCGGTCCCGGATCGGGGGCTACCCCTTCATGCTATTTTGGTAGCAGCAGCAGGCTTCTTGGCCTGTTTACCCTTGTTCCAGCCTTGCATTGATTTCCAAGCTGGTTTAGTCTGGGAAGCGTTACCCTCTTGTCTAGAGGCTGCCGAGTTGGAAGCCGGTCCGTTCCTGAAATTGCGAATGGAACGAAAATTGGACTTATTCTTAGCCTTCAAAGGTTTATCTTGTGGGAGGGCATGGCCCTTTCCCTCAGTGATGTCTGAAATAATCTCTTTCAATTCTGGCCCAAAAAGGGTCTTACCTTTGAAAGGGGTATTAAGCAATTTTGTCTTGGAAGATACATCCGCCGACCAAGACTTTAGCCAGAGCACTCTACGCGCCCCAATTGTAAACCCTGAATTTTTCGCCGCTAACCTCGCTAACTGCAAAGCGGTGTCTAAAATAAAGGAATTAGCTAACTTAAGTGCGTGAATTCTGTCCATGACTTCCTCATACGGAGTCTCCCTACTGAGCGACTTTTCCAGTTCCTCGAACCAGAACCACGCCGCTGTAGTGACAGGAATAATGCACGAAATAGGTTAAAGGAGGTAACCTTGCTGTACAAAAATCTTTTTAAGCAAACCCTCCAATTTTTTATCCATAGGATCTTTGAAAGCACAATTGTCCTCAATAGGAATGGTCGTGCGCTTGGCTAGAGTAGAAACCGCCCCCTCGACCTTAGGGACTGTTTGCCATGTGTCCTTCCTGGGGTCGACCATAGGGAACAATTTCTTAAATATAGGAGGAGGGACAAAAGGTATGCCTGGCTTCTCCCACTCCTTATTCACTATGTCCGCCACCCGTTTAGGTATCGGAAAAGCATCAGGGTGCACCGGGACCTCAAGGAACTTGTCCATCTTGCACAATTTTTCTGGGTTGACCAGATTGTCACAATCATCCAGAGTAGATAGCACCTCCTTAAGTAATGCGCGGAGATGCTCTAATTTTGATTTAAATGTCACAACATCAGGTTCTGCCTGCTGAGAAATTCTTCCTGTATCAGAAATTTCCCCATCTGACAAACCCTCCCTCACTGCCACTTCAGATTGGTGTGAGGGTATGACAGAAAAATTATCATCAGCGCCCTCCTGCTCTACAGTGTTTAAAACAGAGCAGTCGCGCTATCTCTGAAATGCTGGCATTTTGGATAAAATATTAGCTATGGAGTTATCCATTACTGCCGTCAATTGCTGCATAGTAACAAGCATTGGCGCGCTAGAAGTACTAGGGGTCGCCTGCGCGGGCATAACTGGTATAGACACAGAAGGAGATGATGTAGAACTATGTCTACTTCCTTCATCTGAGGAATCATCCTGGGCAACTTTACAATTTGTGACAGTACTGTCCTTACTTTGTTTGGACGCTATGGCACAATTATCACACATATTTGAAGGGGGAACCACATTGGCTACCATACATACAGAACATGATCTATCTGAAGGTACAGACATGTTAAACAGGCTTAAACTGGTTAATAAAGCACAAAAACCGTTTTAAAACAAAACCGTTACTGTCTCTTTAAATGTTAAACAGGGCACACTTTATTACTGAATATGTGAAAAACTATGAAGGAATTATCCAATCTTTACCAAATTTTCACCACAGTGTCTTAATGCATTCAAAGTATTGCACCCCAATTTTCAAGCTGTTAACCCTTAAAATGTGGAAACTGGAGCCGTTTTTAATTTTAACCCCCTTACAGTCCCAGCTACAGCCTTTGCTGCGACTTCACCAATCCCAGGGAGGTATATGATATCAAATGAAGCCTTCTAGGAACGTTTTTAGTGGATTCCAGACCCACACACATGCAGCTGCATGTACTGTACTCAAAAGTAACTGCACAGTAATGGCGCGAAAATGAGGCTCTGCCTACTACAGAGAAAGGCCCTTCCTGACTGGGAAGGTGTCTTAACAAGTGCCTGGTGCTAAAAAACGTTCCCCAATGTTATAAAAGTGTGAAATTCAACTTCAAACTGCATATAATACTTAAATAAAGCAATCGATTTAGCCCTTAAGAGTGTCTACCAGTGTATAGCCCATAATAAGCCCTTTATGAAAATGGCTTACCAATCCCCATGAGGGAAAATGACAGCCTTCCAGCATTACACAGTCTTGTTAGAAAAATGGCTAGTCATACCTTGAGCAGAAAAGTCTGCAAACTGTTCCCCCCAACTGAAGTTCTCTCATCTCAACAGTCCTGTGTGGGAACAGCAACTGATTTTAGTTACTGTCTGCTAAAATCATAATCCTCTTTTAAACAGAACTCTTCATCTCTTTCTGTTTCAGAGTAAATAGTACATACCAGCACTATTTTAAAATAACAAACTCTTGCTAGAAGAATAAAAAACTACAACTAAACACCACAAACTCCTCACCATCCCTGAGGAGATGCTACTTGTTCAGAGCGGCAAGGAGAATGATTGGAGGGGCGGAGCCTGGGAGGGACTATATGGACAGCTCTTGCTGTGTGCTCTCCTTGCCTTTCCCTGTGGGGGAGGAGAATATCCCACAAGTAATGGATGACGCCGTGGACCGGACACACCAATGTTGGAGAATTTTTTTTTAGTTATCTGATGTTCCATCACAGAATTATATAAAAGCAATAAACATTTGATGTGACATTTTACACCAGAACAGGTGTCACATACTTTACATAATAAACATTCTAAACATTCCATCTCTGCAGAGGATGCAACTAAACCTATAAAAAAAAATATAACCTCTGTGTATGACCTACTTTAGAATCAATACTATATCCACTGTCGGGAGTAGACGCCAGCGTCTCGGGAGGGGAACATCGCACAGAACCAGTAGATGCTGAAGACCCAGTGGATGTTGCTGCACTGCAGCAAAGAATCAAGTAGTTTCTCCATAGTCCAATATAGGAGTCACTCCCTGTGACCGCAGTCACTTTCTTAGCGTTGATGGGACTACTGCAGCAAATAAAAACAAAAACATGACATGGCACAAACGTTTTATCACACAGCAATAATATGTGGCATGAATATCCAGGTTTAATTAAACAACTGCTGAACATATAGTATGCTTCAGATTATAGCCAAAAATAGATACAATAGTCATAAAGTGTATATCTATATTATCTACCTATCTACAGAATTTATCAATCTATAGTATCTATACATTTATCTACAGTATTTAGTCTGTCTGCTAAACTCTCTAGTTTATAAAAAGGAACATGAAACCCAAGCTTTTTCTTTCATGATTCAGATAGAGCATACAACACCTTTCCAATTTACTTGATTCTTTTAGTATGCTTTTTTTGAAGTAATGCATAACTGGCAGCTTGCTGAACACATTGAGCAAGCCAATGACAAGAGGGATATGCGTACAGTCGCTAATCAGCAGCTAGCTCCCAGTAGTTTATTGCTGCTCCTGAGCCTACCTAAGTATGCTTTTCAAACAAAGGATATCAAGAGAACTTAGATAACAATAACAGAAGTAAAAAAATTGTTTGTCCAAACTGAATCATAAAAAAAAACGGGTTTCATATTCCTTTAAATATATAAACCGGGGGGTTGGAGCAAGCCATCAACCTAAGCAGAGGCAATACAGCAGAACTCCGTATAAATTTTGCTAATTTAAAACATTTTCACACATAATTTGGGGATAACTCTTCTCAACCATCGGTGGGATAGTGCCTAGCTACGGTCTCTTACCTCAGATCTAATTTTGAGCAATCCGGGGAGAGCTTTTAATATACCGGACGAGAAGAACCGGCAAATCTCCAGGAAAGCTAATATTCCAAGATACTGGGCACGACACTTCACAACCCACTACCATGCCACGGCATCCACTAAGAAAAGGGGAGTCTCTATTTTAATCCATTCCTCTATTAATTTCACGCATGAATCTACCATAGAGGACCCGGAAGGGAGATATCTTATTGTTAGGGGTCAAATTTTAGACACTGAGATCACTCTATGTAACGTCTATGCTCCCAACGAGAACCAACACACATTTTTTCGACATATTGCACACTTGTTAACACAATGGTCCCAAACCAAGATCATCTTAGCAGGGGATTTTATTATCACTATGTCCCTGATCAAACCTAAATCCAATAGCTTATTGACTAACAAACAACTTCGACATAATCGACTGATCAAATCTATTCAAGAACACTTGTCACCCCACTCCCTGATAGACACATGGGATACATTATATGGAGTAACTACGGATACCACTTTTTATTCAGCTGCATATAACTCATACGTGAGATTAGACTATGTTTACGTTAGCCAGATTCTTCAGCCCTTAATACGAAAGTCCAACATACATGCCTGTGCATGGTCGGACCACTCCATTGTCTCCCTACAGATAGACGGACTGAGAGACCCATCACGAAGCAAGACATGGACATTTAACCCTATATATCTTAAAAACCCTCAGGCACACAAAAACACTTTACGAGCATTAACGGAATATTGGACTATCAATATTGACTCCACTTTAAACCCAATAAACATTTGGGCAGCACACAAGGTAGTGCTGAGGGGATTACTTATCAAAGAAAAAGCAATCCAAAACAAAAGATACAGGAATCAATTAACACAGCTTTATAGTGAAATCGGCCTACTAGAAAGACAACACAGGCTGACGAAACTAACCTCCACCCTAAATATGCTCCACGCTAAAAATGCCTCACTGATGTCGATGCTTAAAGGGACAGTCTAGGCCAAAATAAACTTTCATGATTCAGACAGAGCATGTAATTTTAAACAATTTTCCAATTTACTTTTATCACCAATTTTGCTTTGTTCTCTTTGTATTCTTAGTTGAAAGCTTAACCTAGGAGGTTCATATACTAATTTCTTAGACCTTGAAGCCCACCTCTTTCAGATTGCATTTTAACAGTTTTTCACCACTAGAGGGTGTTAGTTCACATATTTCATATAGATAACACTGTGCTCGTGCACGTGAAGTAATCTGGAAGCAGGAACTGATTGGCTAAACTGCAAGTCTGTCAAAAGAACTGAAAAAAGGGGCAGTTTGCAGAGGCTTAGATACAAGATAATCACAGAGGTTAAAATTATATTATTATAACTGTGTTGGTTATGCAAAACTGGGAAATGGGTAATAAAGGGATTAACTATCTTTTAAAACAATAAATTCTGGTGTAGACTGTCCCTTTAACTCCCAAGCGACTAGGGCTACCCAAAGACTGAAATTTCGGTATTTCATCTACGCAAATAAGCCAGATAAATTCATGGCCCACAAAATCAGGGAAAGATGCAGAACATCAGCCATCCCGGTTATGGAAACCACTCTGGGCACCACCACTTCACATCCACAGGAAATAGTCGATACCTTTGCAATCTACTATGGGGACCTATATGATGGAAACAAAGTCATTCACAACACAATAACAGAAAAACTCACAGCAGAATTTTTCGCCAATTCTCCCCTACATACCATATCTAGGGAACACAGGGAAACACTTAATGCCGCGGTGTCTGCTGCGGAGGTGATGAAGGCGATCCAAGATCTTAAACCAGGGAAGGCGGAAGGCCCAGATGGGCTTCCAGGGGAACTATTAAGTTATTTGGGTCCGCGTTACTTCCCCACCTTACCAAATTTTGCATCCACATTATGGAGGGCAACCCTGTTCCACCGGAACTCTTATACGCTAAAATCGTAGTAATACCCAAACCTGATAGAAACCATAAACTTTGTAAAAATTATCGCCCGATTTCCCTGATAAATCAAGACCTGAAAATTTTCACGAAAATTTTGGCAAATCGCCTTAAACTAATTATACCCCAACTGGTGCATCCTGATAAGGTGGGATTCATCAAAGATAGGGAGGCCCCGGATAATATCAGAAAGGTGACGAATCTCATACAATGTTTAGATGGGACAAAAACGCCTTCTCTGCTCCTGTCGTATGCAGAGAAGGCGTTTTCGACAGAATTGATTATAAATATATGTTCACCACCCTTGGGAAGATGGGTTTTGATGGTACATTTATAAAAGCCTTACAGGCGATATACTCTTTCCCATTTGCCCAGGTAGCCTCAGAAGGATATAAATCCAAAAGTTTTCCAATCTTAAACGGCACGAGACAGGGTTGCCCTCTTTCACCACTACTATTCGCCCTATGTTTCTGTAGCAAATTCGGAGTATAAACTCTCGTTCTTTGCAGACGACATCCTATTAGCCGTCACCAAGCCGCTTATCTCACTCCCCAACCTCTACGGGATCTTAGACACATTTTCAGCTATATCTAAACTCTCAAAAATTATTAGAATCCAATTTCGATTTTAAATGGATGAAACACGCACTCAAATATCTGGGAATTCATCTACCACCTCAGACTCATCTATTATATAAATTCAACTATATTCCCCTTTTTAAACAGCTCAGACGAGACCTTAGGAAGTGGAAAAGTTACAACTTTTCCTGGTTAGGGAGACTTGCGGCTGTCAAAATGACTATTTTACCTAGTATTTTATCACTCCCTATAAAAATCAACAGACCTGATATAGAGAAACTGCAAACTGAACTTCTTTCCTTCATTAGAGGGAACAAATCTGCTAGAGTATGGAAATCTTTAATAAATAGACACAAATCACTAGGCGGGATTGGAGGTCCGGAATTACTAGACTACTATAAGGCTGCTAGAATAGCACAGGAATAAATGCTTTTAAAAAGGTCAACAGATGCATTGTGGCCCAGATTGGAGGCAGAGATGGGAGGCTGGGGTGAGCCAGATTAAATTTTTTGGGACAAGAAAACACAACAACCCACTTTATCCCCCCAACGCCCTACACTTTAGAGCTTACCCTACCATATATGGTCGAAAGTGATACTGGGCAGTGATTTAATGCCAAGATCCTCTCTATCCACCCCAATTCAATATATACTACCTGACGAGTTAAGACCACAGTTTAAGAAGTGGGAGAATAACGGACTATACCGAGTTGCAAACATATTAGCTAACGGGAAATTGCTCTCCTTCAGTCAATTGCAAGAGAAAATAGAACCAATACAAATACATTGGTATCTTTACCTCCAACTCAGCTCCTCAGTCAGATAATTTCTCAGACACCCAGAAGGGAACCCCTACTATCTTGGAACTACTTTGTAATAGCCCACATCATTCCAAACACACTATATCCAGATTATATTTGACAATTCAATCCGGACCACTTAAGACTAAGTCCTCAGTTATGACAGCCTGGGAAAGAGACTTAAACATGACTAAAGTCCTAGTGGACTGGGAACATCTGTTCCAGACCGCCGATAGAGGCCTTTTGAGTGCAGACTTAAAGGAAAACGTCATGAAAACACTCTTTAGATGGTACTTGACACTGGTTAGGACCGCACATATGTACACACAAGGCAGCAGACTATGCTATCGAGGGTGCGGAGAGGTGGGCACATATAGCCACCTGTGGTGAGACTGCGCTGAGGTCAATGCGATCTGGATGAGATTGGCTTCTTTTATGGGTCAACTAATAGGTGAAGAGATCAATTTCACTATACAACAAGCTCTCCTACATGACCAAAACACCACATGTAACAAACACCTAAACATCTTTTTCAGTATCTTATGTACGGTCACTAGAACATGTATTGCAAGACACTGGAAGAAAGGTGTCCCTACATGGACTGAGATAATTAACAAGATGCAATACACATACAATATGTACGAATTGGCATCTGAGGCTCCAAACAACAAAGACACATTTCATCAGATCTGGTTCTACTGGATAAATGGGGAGATCTCAGACCGAGACCCGCCCACTAAGAGTATCTTACCTTAATAAACATGCATTACACATTCAGAGTCCAAAGAATTACCATGATATACTACTTAAGTTGTTACTGGATATGTTGTCACCCTTAACCGTGTTATATCTCCCCCCACCCCTTATATAAATTTATGGTATAACTAGCCTTCCTTGCCTGGCATTACTTGAGGGGATAAGTTCTCCCCCTTTCCCTTATATGTATCTCAGAGGGAAGTCTGTGACACAATTTATTCTATGTTTTGCATCATAAGTGCGGAGAACTGAGGTTTAATCTTTGAGCTGTACAAGTTTGAAAATGTATTTGTTATGAAAATGTGTTTTATTTTCAATTTGTTTGAAAATGTAATATGCAAACTTTGATGTAAATGCACTTTATAATATTTGCAAACTTTAATAAAAAATATTTAAACATAAATATATAAACCATCTTAAAACTACACAAAAAAAATTGTAAATCTTACTTAATGTCAACTTGGGGAGATAAAAGTTGCAGGCGTGTATAAGAAAACATCCAGGCATAGCTAACCGCAGTAGGGCAGTATTTGGGAAGGTTTTCTTGTTTTAGGAAACTGGAGAGGCTTATAATCCATGGGTCTTGGCCTTGAGTGACATGAGCAAATATCCAGATATGCGATGGGCTGACCACATCAAAATTATGGCTGATTGGGGAAGAGCTCCATTCTGCTAGAGCCTGTAAATCTATTGAGCTTGGACAGTAAAGCAAAGTAGTCTGCATTGTCAGGCAGGGAAAGAAAATACACAGTTCAATCAAAACATAAAGGATATAACACACATGCATATTTCAATACAATGATAAAAAGATTAGTAACAATGTTAATTTCCTAAGATAAACAGAATTTTAGGAGAACAATTTAGTGTTGTATTTTTTTGTATAATGTGTGTGTCTCTGGATATATCTATCTTGAAATTTCCACTAGTCTTAGCTGATAAATGTATTTCTTTCTTGGCTGTGAGCGTCCACTACCTTACTCTTGGAAATTACTACACCTGACCAATAGGAGGAGTCAAGGACACCCCACACCAGAGTTTTAAGTATCCCTCTTACTTCCTTCTCTCTCCTATTAGTATGTATAGTTGAGACGAGAGACAGAAAGAAAAGGATAAATGGGGTAAAGAGGTACAACTAAAACTGCTGCTAATGCTAGAAAATGGGCGGGGTTATGGACTCACAACCAAGAAATAAATAAATGTATCTATATACACAATGGATCAGCACAAGCACTATTCCAATTATTCGTGATTTTAAAATCCTGGTGCAACACCTGTCCGACCCCCTTCCCTGGGTCTCAAGGTATTATTAAAAGAAACACAAAGGTGGCACTGTTGCTCACTTTAATAAAAGCTACAGCTGCCTGACTGAGTGCCACAATTGTGTTTCTTTGAATAAATACAATTATCATCAGGTAAGAATAAATTATGCTTTCTTTCAAATGGTTGTGAGAGTTCACAGCCTTACTCTTGGGAACCAATACCCAAGCTGAGAAGTCCACAAATAAAAGGATTGGAAAGAAAGAAGGCAGGTATCACCACATGCAAAACCTCTCCCCCAAAAGCAGCTTTGGCTGAGGCAAAGACATCAAAACGATAACATTTTGTGAAAGTATGTAAGGAGGACCAAGTTGTAGCCCTGCCGATCTGTTCTACAGAAGCTTCATTCTTAAAGGCCCAAGAGGCTGATGCAGAGCGGGAAGAATGAGCTAAAACCTTGAAGGTGGTTGCTGACCTGTCTCCAAGTAAGCTATACGAATGAGACTACGTAACCAAAATAACATGGAGACCGAGATACCTTTCTGTCCCTTTCGTTTCCCTGAGTACACAACAAAGAGACTAGAATATGGCCAACATTCCTTTGTCTCTTGTAGATAGAATTTCAAAGATCTTACGACATCTAAGTAATGGAGAAGCCTCTCTTTAAAAGACTTGGGATTAGGACATAGAGAAGGGACAACAATCTCCTGATTAATGTTGTCCGATTAAACTACTTTTGGTAGAAAACCAGATACTACGAGTAAAACTGCCTTATCCTGGTGAAAAAACAAGTAAGAAGAGTAGCACAACAAAAGTAAATTCTGAGACTCTTTTAGCTGAAGAGATGGCCAATAGGAAAAGGACATTTCAAGACAGGAGCACGAGTATGCAGGACCAAATGAAGATTCCAATGAGGTGATAAAGACCGGATAGATTGCCTAATTCTAATAAGTGCCTAAATAAAGGATCAGCAGAGCAGAGCTGATTTCCTATGTAACAACATCGAAACGGCAGAAACCTGCCCCTTGATGGAACTGGTAACTTATCAAGTCCTTCCTGAAGAAATTGTAGAATACGAGGGATCTGTACCGAACACCAGGAGTACCCCCTCACTAAACACCAGGAAAGATAATCCAGCCACACCTTGTGATAACCATCTTACAAGCCTGAATGAGAATCTCAATCACAGAGTCAGAGACTCCTCTGAGAAAGAATCAATCGTTTAATCTCCATGCAGTTAAGTTGAGAGTTTGAAGATTTTGATGGAAAAATAGGCCTTGTGACAACATGTCTGGCTGTTGTGGTAGACCCCATGGAAAAGTGCTGGACATCCTGACCAAGTCCACATACATAGTCCTGTGTGGCCACACAGGGGCTATGAGAAAGTTCTTTCCTGTTTTAACTGAGCTTTACCCTCGGTAGAAGAACGATTGAGAGAAAAATATAAACTAACTGATAATGCCAAGGAGCTATAAAAGCAATTACCAGCTCCGCCTGAGAATCTCCCGAGTTTGACCCGTAACGAGGAAGTTGGTGATTCAAACGGGAAGCTATTAAGTCTCTCTCTAGCTACCCCCAGAAATCCAACAATCTGTAGAAAATTTCCTAGTTGAGGGACCATTCCTTGAATGAAGAGCCTGGTGACTCAGAAAATCTGCTTGCCAATTCTCTACACCTCGAAAGTAAATCGTTGATATGTGACACTGAATCCTCTCCACCCAATTCAGAATATGAGATCCCTGTTACATCGCCAGGGGACCCTCGAGTGCCAATTGATGGTTTATATAAGCTACAGTCATGATGTCTGAATGAAAGGAACAGAAGCTAGTTGAGGCCAAGTCTGAATAGCTCGTAAAGGTACAGTATACTATAAGATAGTTTTTCCCTTAATGTGTTTCCAATTACTTTTTTTTACCATCTGCAGAGTATAAAATTAATGAGATTAGCTTTTTTTAGGCTTATTTGTGTATATGCATTAGCTGATTTTGTGTTTTGAAGCCACAACCTAATAAAATGGGTTGAGCTTGTAGGTATAATCAGATCTCATTATCACACTGTGTACATATACCTGCTTCAATACCTTATATTTGTCCGTAAACCAATCACCAATACTTGGAAAGAACAATGGAAAATTAACACTATATTATAATTACCTTATCTCTTCTATAATCCACTGGGAGTGTAATTTCTTCTACTGGCTGTGTTAACACAGCTTGGCCTTGAGGCCAAAAACTTTCAGGATGGGTAGGGATACCACAGGCTAAATCAACTATTTCAAATGCCAAAAAAAAAGGGTAATGGAAAGACTTGTAAACAATTTAATACACTCCAGCAGCTAAAGTGGATCATTGGGAACAAATTAAAGGGGAGATAATTTTTGAGTAAACTGTCCCTTTAAGATAGCTCTGAGTTCCAAAATATTGATGAGTAAATGGGACTCCTTGAACTTTCTAACCTTCCCAGACCGCAACCCAACCTGAAAGGCTTGCATCCATGGTAATTATCTGCAACACCAGCCTGAAAAAAAACAAACTATTCCTCTGGATAAGTGAGTTGGAGACGTCCAAGAAAGATAGCTTCTTACCCCAATTCAACTGAATGGTCTGAGACACGTGATGGACAAGTGATCTCCATTCCACAGGCTCAACATGCATAATTGAAGTAGACGAAGATGGAGTCTTGCAAACGGTATAGCGTCCAAGTAGATCTAGCACCTTCGAGGATCCAGGAGTTTCCTGATTAATATTCTTATTTGAAACAACCTTAGGAAGAAATCCAGGTTTGGTATGCAAAACCACCTTATCAGAATGAAATATAAGATAAGGCGAATCACATTGTAATGCTGAAAGCTCAGAAACTCTATGAGCAGAAGAAATAGCAACCAAAAACAAAACTTTCCAAGATAGCAATTTAATATCTATGGAATGCATGGGTTCAAACGGAACCCCTTGAAGAACTCTAAGAACTAAATTCAAACTCCAGGGAAGAGTAATTGGTCTAAATACAGGCTTAATTCTGGTTAGAGCCTGACAAAAAGACTGAACATCTGCCAAACGTTACGCTGCCTCTCCCAGTGTCCCTTTATATATTGCTTTCAGCCCAGTGCTGTGTTAATTAAAGAAATAAAACACAGGATTTTCAGTAATACCCTTTATGTACAGTTCTACTGCTTACCCCTTCCCTTGAAGGGGAAAAAATGTCAGCCAGTTCTGATATACCAAGTCTCCTCAGAATTAAAAGACTGAACATACCTCAATGCTGCTTGTAGCATGAAACCGTTCTCCACACTGAAGATCTCTCTTGTACTACCTTCAGAAGCTCTGTGGGAACCAACATGGATCTTAGTTACATCTGCTAAGATCATCAACCTCAGGGCAGAAATCTTCTTCCATATCTCCCTGAGGAAAATAGTATTAACCGGTACCATTTAAAATAAAAAAACTTCTTGATTGAAGAATCTTAAACTAACACCTCAACTTTACTTCTTCCTATTACTAACACAGGCAAAGAGAATGACTGGGGGTGGAGGGAAGGGAGGAGCTATATATACAGCTCTGCTGTGGTGCTCTTTGCCACTTCCTGTTAGCAGGAGGTTAATATCCCACAAGGATGAAATCTGTGGACTTGTTGTATCTTGTAGAAGAAAACAAACTCGAGTGCTGGGAATTAAATTCTTGGGTACGTTGATTTTCCATCCATGAGAGCGAAGAAACCACAGTAGTTTCTCCATGTAAAGACAAGCTAAACGTAAAGATGGTGCTTGAACCAAGATATTGTCCAAGTAAGGGGCCACTGACATCCCTTGTGCTTGATTACAGAAAAAAAGTGCTCTCAACACCTTGTTGAAAATACGAGGAGCAGTAGCTAGGCCAAAAGGTAGAGCTACAAACTGGAAATGTTTGTCCATGAAGGCAAACTGAAGCAATTTGTGATGGTCCGTATAGATGGGTATGTGTAGGTATGCATCCTTGAGGTCTATCAACATAAATTGACCTTGGATCTCCAGAGGGAGAATTGATAGGATTGTCTCAATCTTGAAGGAAAGGATCCTCAAGAACCTGTTTAAGATCTTGAAGTCTAAAATTGGTCTGAAAGTTCCCTCATTTTTGGAACTATTAACAGGTTGGAGTAAAATCCTGTCCCTTATTCTCTCACAGGTACCGGTACAATGACCCCCAAATCTTCTAGATCTTTCACACACTGAAGAAAGGCTGATATATTTCCCCGGCTTTCTTGAAACGTGGGAAAGTACAAGGACGTTATCTCTAACCTATCCTGTAAACCTGGGACACTATGACTAGTACCCTAAGGTTTGGAACCGAAAAAGGCTTAACCTGCCCCGTAGCGGAGGATCAGAAATTCGGGGCAGCACCATAATGCTGAATTGTTGTATGTGGAAGACTTCTTGGGATGTTTGGCCTTGTTCCAAGACAAGTTAGGCTTCCATGTAGGTCTGGAAGAGTCTGACTTCTGCTCATGAGAAAGGAACAAAATCTGTTACCAGGTTTCCCCGTAGGCCTAGTCTTCTTATCCTGGTGTGAGAAAGCTCCCTTTCCACCCGTGACTGTAGAAATAATGGAGTCCAATTCTGTACCAAATAGGTGTTTGCCCTTGAAGGGAAGCGTTAATAATCTTGACTTGGAGACCATGTCCACTGACCCAAGGTTTGAGCCAAAGAGCTAGCCTGGACAAAACGGCTAAGGCAGTGTTTTTTTTGCATTGAGACAAATCTGGATCACTACATCACAAATGAAAGCATTCACTCTCTTCTGGCATTGTATATGTTCCTGAATATCATCAGGGGGGTATTCTTTTGACTCACTCCAGAAAGCAACAGCACCTGCCACAGCCGTGCTACCAACTGGCTGGAACATTAAACCCCCTTGTAAGAAGGCCTTCCTGACAAAACCCTCCAGTTTCTGTTCATTATGTGTTTAAAGAAGCATCTGTCCTCCAGGGGAATGGTTGTTCTCATGGCTAGAGTGGAAATGGTTCTATCTACCTTAGGGATAGTTCCCTATACTTAAAGATTGACTGAAGGAAAAGGAAAAAGTTTCCTGAACACAGGGGAAGAAGTAAAAGGGATGCTAGGCTTGTCCCATTGGTTTGTAATGATATCTGAAACCAGTGTAGGGACTGGAAAAAGTATCTGGAGATTTGGCCTTAGGCTTAAAAATCATGCCCAACTTCTGGATGTTTTTTTTTTTCTCAGTTGGTTTAGACTCCTGTACGCCTAAAGTTTTCAAAACTTCCTTCAGTAAGGAATGCAGATGTTCCATCTTAAATTGAAAGGTGATCTCTTCAGATTTCTTATCTGAATCTGTATTTGACTCTATAGCTTGCTGAGCCGGGGAAATTCTCCTAGAAGAAGAGTCTGAATCCAAATGTTTAGACTTCTGTTTACTTGGAGGAAGGATCGCAGCCACAGCCTCAGATACTGCCAACTGTAATGGGTTCTTAAACCCAGGGGCAAAATCCGTCATCCCCCCTTAAGTAACATAAACAAGGTGTGCTGCAGTAGTGGAAGTGATAGGGGCCTGGGTGTGATTCTGTAGAACAGACACCAAGCAGGTGTTGCATAACTGTGCTGGCGGAAATACCGCCACCAGCTTACATATGAGGCATTTATTAGATGTAATAGTGATCTTTAGGGTATTCCCCTCAATGAAGCTGACATTGGTGGAGACTGGACTAGAGTTCTCCCTCTGTCCCCCAAGTAAACACACACAATGCAGGAATAAATAAAGAGAAAATAGATTCCCACAACTAGCAGACTGACTCCAACAGTGTTGTGGGGAGTTGTGCCGAGTAGGCCCACCCACTAACTAAGCTGTCCGAGCCTACAGCTCTAATCTGTCACTAGGCGATAGCGTGACTCGCACTGCATAAACTCCGGTATGGAGGTCTTACTCACCTTCTTTGTCTAGAGCCAATCAGAAGTCATCCTTGCTAAAGCCCAATTCATCACTGTAGGAGCACTGCCTTTCCAGTCCACAGCCAAAGCGCAAGAGCTGTGGGCGGAGATGTGCACCAAATCTGCTCTTCTGTGGAAGAAAACTCCATTAACCCTTCCCATGGCACAGGAGAGAGCATCCCCATATCTGAAGAAGTGCAGTGAGAGAGACAACTTCCATACCACTCCGGCAGTTCTTAAATAGCCAGCGCACCTATTCTGCGTGATTTTGCAAAATATGTCCCCCCTGTCACCCCTCCAGACCATCATCATCCAGGTAAGATACCTACTTCTGGAACAAAGGAATGCCTTAACTAGTGGCCCTGATAGGTAGGGGTCCCTGTAAATTTGCGCACAAACCTCTGCACGTTTGTGTAAAGAGACAGAAAGTGACCAGAAGCAAACCTTTGGAGTTTACTAAAGCTCCTTGATCCTGCAAATCCCCTATACTGGACTAACCAGAATGGGGAAGCTGTGCACCATATCCCGGTCCCCTTGTGTCACTGACAACTGGGGTAACTCCTGGGAATACTGGCACCTGCCAACTGGAGAAGGCTTGGGAACTTCCCAGCGACACCAGAAGTTTTAAGTATCCTCTCATATCCCTCTCTTCCGGGAACTCTCCATTGAGGAATAAAATAACATCTTCAAAGACACCTCTATCTTTGCCCTCTCATTGAAGAGGCAAAGAACTACTGGGAGAGAGAGGGAAGTAGGAGGGATACTTAAAACTCTGGTGTGGGGTGTCTTTGCCTCCTCTTGGTGGTCAGGTGAAATAATTCCCAAAAGTAAGGTTGTGGACTCTCACAACATTTTGAAAGAAATAAGGATTTCATATATTTAACACTAAACAATATTCTTGACCAGTAACATTTTACATAGTCTTTAGAACACCGTAACTATATATGCCTCTTATGTGGCATTTATAAGGGGGGATTGTACACTACGTGTCCTATGTCTTGAAAGGGGCTGTGAACAGTAGAAGGTTATATTTATTTTTTTAAAGTCCTATTGGTGCAGTGGTTTTCTTGTTTATTGCTTATTTCAATGCTGAATAGAAGAAATAAAAAATGCTTCTAGTAACTTATTACTGCTTCAGGACATTTCTACATATGCTATTAAGAGGTAATAATTTTTACAAGAAGCATTTTAATATATTGCAAAAATGCTTCTATTCAAAATGTGAATGCACTTATGCACATTTAAATTCTAATTATTTTAAAAAGTTAAAATTAAATTGACTATTTATGAAGCTTAAGCATTAAAAAGTGTCCCTTAGTGTTTATCATATCAGAATCTCCTGGCCAAGATAATGCAGCTTTCTTTTGTTAATTGAACTTTCATGCAGTATCTTGGTGGGTGAAATACAGAATTCCCATTAAAGGGGCATGAAACCCCATTTTTTTTTCTTTCATGATGGACAGAACAAACAATTAAAAAAAATCCTATTTACTTCTATTATCAAATGTGCTTTGTTCTCATGGTATTCTTTGTTGAGGAGCATACTTGGGTAGGTAGCGTGCCTGTGTTTGAAGCACTATAGGGCAGCACCTACCTAACTGATTTTCAACAAAGGATACAAAGAGAAAGAAGTACATTTATTAATAGAAATACATTAGAAAGCTTCTAAAATGTTACACTATCTGAATCACAAAAGAAAAACATTAGGTTTGATTACCCTTTAAGCAAGTACTGAAACCAGGACTTTCTCTGACTTCTCAGGGAGAATTTAAACTTTGGGATTAACCATAACTTTTGTTAACATGGAAAAAATGGAGAGACAGACTTTTTTTCTATCAAAGCAAAAAAAAAAGATCACAGAAATTTCATATAGAGCCCACCCCCGCAAAAATTTGGTATTTGGTACTCATCATAACAAACATCAACAGAATATTTACCTGATCTGCTCCTGTGAGATGAATAAAGCTTTCAAGAATGGATGGGCTTAGCCTATCCATAACATCTATAGCCAGTTCTTCATCACCCTTGAGAGAAAAAAAACTACATTAGTGAGATAGACAAACAAGAAATCAGCCAGATAAATTTAAGAATTACACATGGCGTTTGGTTGCTACCTTGGAAACTTCCAGAACTGTAAGCAAAGCCCGTATTTCTCGAAGAACATTTACAGCTAACCTTCTGGTTGCTGGCCGGGTGCTACAGAGAATGACCAGTGCAAAACCTTCTACCACATGAAACACGCTTGAGAAAGGACTTCTTTCAAGAGGGAGCGTATGTACTGATCCATTAGCCACACCTCTCTAGAAGCAAGAGAGAAAACAATCATAAAGCTTTCTGAACCCATGCATTTTATTATCAGAACAATTAACGGCACTGGCCAATTTCTTTAACTTAGATGTTTAAAATATTAGGCCCTGAACTTCATCATTGGCAAAAATAAATTCAAAGCTACTGTTATTGGTTATTTGTGTTTCTATAAGAGAGATAATTGTATACAATATTCATTTTAATGTAGTCAGTGTAAGCTGGATATGTCCATTCTATTTGTAGTCACCTGTGAGAGAAGGATTGGCATACAAGTTTTTATAAATAAATTGAGAAAGAAGAGATGCAATGTAGATAGATACACAGGGGTGGAAAATATCTCTACAGTTTACCAGTGTGTGTGTGTCCAGTGGCTAGAAAAGCTTATTTCGGGTGTTTTATAAACTTTAACAGAAAGGATATTTTATATTAAATAAACCAGTTGTTCAGTGCATATAAATGTTAAGCGGAGAATACATTATAAAACAAAACAAAAAAACAGAATTTATGCTTACCTGATAAATTACTTTCTCCAACGGTGTGTCCGGTCCACGGCGTCATCCATTACTTGTGGGAAATGTTCTCCCCCACAGGGAAAGGCAAGGAGAGCACACAGCAAGAGCTGTCCATATAGCTCCCCCTCTGGCTCCGCCCCCCAGTCATTCGACCGACGGTTAGGAGAAAAAGGAGAAACTATAGGGTGCCGTGGTGACTGTAGTGTATAAAGAAACATTTTTTCAACCTGATTAAAAAAACCAGGGCGGGCCGTGGACCGGACACACCGTTGGAGAAAGTAATTTATCAGGTAAGCATAAATTCTGTTTTCTCCAACATTGGTGTGTCCGGTCCACGGCGTCATCCATTACTTGTGGGAACCAATACCAAAGCTTTAGGACACGGATGAAGGGAGGGAGCAAATCAGGTTACCTAAACAGAAGGCACCACAGCTTGCAAAACCTTTCTCCCAAAAACAGCCTCCGAAGAAGCAAAAATATCAAATTTGTAGAATTTGGCAAAAGTGTGCAGAGAAGACCAAGTCGCTGCCTTACATATCTGGTCAACAGAAGCCTCGTTCTTATAGGCCCATGTGGAAGCCACAGCCCTAGTAGAGTGAGCTGTGATACGGTCAGGAGGCTGCCGTCCGGCAGTCTCATAAGCCAAGCGGATAATGCTTTTCAGCCAGAAAGAGAGAGAGGTAGCAGTAGCTTTTTGACCTCTCCTCTTACCAGAGTAAACGACAAACAAGGATGAGGTTTGTCTAAAATCTTTTGTTGCTTCTAAATAGAACTTTAAAGCACGAACAACATCTAAATTGTGTAATAAACGTTCCTTCTTTGAAACTGGATTCGGACACAAAGAAGGAACAACTATTTCCTGGTTGATGTTCTCGTTGGAAACAACTTTTGGAAGAAAACCAGGCTTAGTACGCAAAACAACCTTATCTGAATGGAACACTAGATAGGGTGGATCACACTGCAAAGCAGATAATTCAGAAACTCTTCTAGCAGAAGAAATAGCAACCAAAAACAGAACTTTCCAAGATAGTAACTTAATATCTATGGAATGTAAAGGTTCAAACGGAACCCCTTGAAGAACTGAAAGAACTAAATTTAGACTCCAAGGAGGAGTCATGGGTCTGTAAACAGGCTTGATTCTAACCAAAGCCTGAACAAAAGCTTGTACATCTGGCAAAGCTGCCAGTCGTTTGTGCAACAAGACGGATAATGCAGAAATCTGTCCTTTTAGAGAACTAGCTGACAATCCTTTATCCAAACCTTCTTGGAGAAAGGAGAGAATCTTTGGAATTTTAATCTTACTCCAGGAGAATCCTTTGGATTCACACCAACAGATATATTTTTTCCATATTTTATGGTAAATCCTTCTAGTCACAGGTTTTCTGGCTTGGACCAGAGTATCAATCACAGAATTTGAAAACCCACGCTTGGATAAAATCAAGCGTTCAATTTCCAAGCAGTCAGCTGCAGAGAAACTAGATTGGGATGTTCGAATGGACCTTGTACTAGAAGGTCCTGTCTCAAAGGTAGCTTCCATGGTGGAGCCGATGACATATTCACCAGGTCTGCATACCAAGTCCTGCGTGGCCACGCAGGAGCTATCAGAATCACAGAGGCCTTCTCCTGTTTGATCCTGGCTATGAGCCTGGGGAGGAGAGGAAACGGTGGAAACACATATGCTAGGTTGAACGACCAAGGCGCCACTAATGCATCCACTAGAGTCGCCTTGGGATCCCTGGATCTGGACCCGTAGCAAGGAATCTTGAAGTTCTGACGGGACGCCATTAGATCCATGTCTGGAATGCCCCATAATTGGGTTAACTGAGCAAAGACCTCTGGATGGAGTTCCCACTCCCCCGGATGGAAAGTCTGACGACTCAAATAGTCCGCCTCCCAGTTGTCTACTCCTGGGATGTGAATAGCAGATAGATGGCAGGAGTGATTCTCTGCCCATTGGATTATCTTGGTTACTTACTTCATCGCTAGGGAACTCTTTGTTCCCCCCTGATGATTGATGTACGCAACAGTCGTTATGTTGTCCGACTGAAATCTTATGAACCTGGCTTCCGCTAGCTGAGGCCAAGCCAGGAGCGCATTGAATATAGCTCTTAGTTCCAAAATGTTTATCGGGAGAAGCGACTCTTCCCGCGACCATAGGCCCTGAGCTTTCAGAGAGTCCCAGACCGCGCCCCACCCCAAGAGGCTGGCGTCGGTCGTGACGATGACCCACTCCGGTCTGCGGAAACTCATTCCCTGAGACAGGTGATCCTGGGTCAACCACCAGAGAAGTGAGTCCCTGGTTACCTGGTCTACTTGAATTTGGGGAGACAAGTCTGTATAGTCCCCATTCCACTGATTGAGCATGCACAGTTGTAATGGTCTTAGATGAATTCGAGCAAAAGGAACCACATCCATTGCTGCGACCATTAGTCCTATTACTTCCATGCATTGAGCTATGGAGGGTTGAGGAATAGAGTGAAGAACTCGACAAGCTTTTAGAAGCTTTGTCTTTCTGACGTCTGTGAGAAAGATCTTCATTTCCACAGAATCTATTATTGTTCCCAGAAAAGGAACCCTTGTGGACGGTGACAGTGAACTTTTTTCTATGTTCACTTTCCACCTGTGAGATCTGAGAAAAGCCAACACAATGTCTGTATGAGCCCTCGCTTTGGAAAGAGACGACGATTGGATTAGGATGTCGTCTAGATAAGGTGCTACAGCGATGCCCCTCGGTCTTAGGACCGCTAGAAGGGACCCTAGCACCTTTGTGAAAATTCTGGGAGCGGTGGCTAAACCGAATGGAAGAGCCACAAACTGGTAATGTTTGTCCAGAAAGGCGAACCTCAGGAACTGATGATGAGATTTGTGGATTGGGATATGCAGATACGCATCCTTCAGATCCACGGTAGTCAAAAATTGACCCTGCTGGATTGTTGGTAAGATTGTCCGAATGGTTTCCATCTTGAAGGATGGAACTCTGAGGAACTTGTTTAATATCTTTAAATCCAGAATTGGCCTGAAAGTTCCCTCTTTTTTGGGAACCACAAACAGGTTTGAGTAAAACCCTAGGCCTTGTTCCCCGGAGGGGACTGGGTTTATCACTCCCATCTTTGATAGGTCTCTTACACAATGTAAGAATGCCTGTTTCTTTATCTGGTCTGAAGATAAGCAAGACAGGTGGAACCTTCCCTTTGGAGGAAGTCCCTTGAATTCTAACAGGTATCCCTTGGAAACTATCTCTAGTGCCCAGGGATCCAGAACATCTCTTGCCCAAGCCTGAGCGAAGAGAGATAGTCTGCCCCCTACCAGATCTGGTCCCGGATCGGGGGCTACCCCTTCATGCTGTCTTGGTAGCAGCAGCAGGTTTCTTGGTTTGTTTACCCTTGTTCCAGCCTTGCATGGGCTTCCAAGCGGGTTTGGGCTGGGCCGCGTTACCTTCTTGTCTAGCGGCAGTGGAGTTATTAGCCGGTCCGTTCCTGAAATTGTGAAAGGAACGAAAATTAGACTTGTTCTTAGCCTTAAAAGGCCTATCCTGTGGGAGGGCATGGCCCTTACCCCCAGTGATGTCTGAAATAATTTCCTTCAATTCCGGCCCAAAAAGGGTCTTACCCTTGAAAGGAATATTCAGTAACTTAGTCTTGGACGACACTTCTGCCGACCAGGATTTTAGCCAAAGCGCCCTCCGCGCTACTATAGCAAAACCTGAGTTTTTCGCCGCCAATTTCGTTATTTGAAAGGCGGCATCCAATATAAAGGAATTAGCTAACTTTAATGCGTGAATTCTGTCCATGACTTCTTCATATAACAAGAAATGATAGTCGCACCACCAAGTTCAGTGAATAATTTTCTTTATTGAGCCAAGATCAAAAAAAAAAAAAAAATCAGCAACGTTTCGGACACAAGTCCTTAATCTTGCAAGATTAAGGACTTGTGTCCGAAACGTTGCTGATTTTTTTTTTTTTTTGATCTTGGCTCAATAAAGAAAATTATTCACTGAACTTGGTGGTGCGACTATCATCTCTTGTTACATTTACTGGGGGTATTGTGCAGTGCCCCCGTGTTTGCACACCTTGGATCCCAGGTGCTGGACTTTTAGAACTTTTCATGACTTCTTCATAGGAAGTCTCTTTCTGGAGCGACCTTTCTAGTTCTTCGAACCAAAAGGACGCCGCTGAAGTGACAGTAATAACACACGTAGCTGGTTTAAGGATGAACCCTTGCTGAACAAAAATCTTTTTAAGCAATCCTTCCAATTTTTTATCCATAGGATCTTTGAAAGCGCAGCTGTCCTCTATAGGAATAGTTGTGCGCTTCGCTAGTGTTGAAACAGCTCCCTCAACCTTCGGGACCGTTTGCCATGCGTCCCTTCTAGGGTCTACTATGGGAAACATTTTCTTAAATATAGGAGGTGGGGCAAAGGGTACACCTGGCTTCTCCCATTCCTTTTCCACTATGTTCGCTACCCTCTTAGGTATTGGAAAAGCGTCATCGTGCACTGGGACCTCTAAAAATTTGTCCAATTTGCACAACTTCTCTGGTACTACCATGGAATCACAGTCATCCAGAGTAGCTAATACCTCCTTAAGCAAAGCGCGGAGATGTTCTAGCTTAAACTTAAATGCCACTAGATCAGGTTCTGCCTGTTGAGAAATTTTTCCTGAGTCTGAAATTTCACCCTCAGACAGCCCTTCCCTCACAGCCAATTCCGATTGATGTGAGGGTAAAATAGATAAGGCATCGTCAGCGTCTGATTGTTCATCCTTTTTATCTGTATTTAAAACTGAACAATCACGCTTTCTCTGAAAAACTGGCAGTTTGGATAAAAGATTTGCTATAGAATTATCCACTACTGCTGATAATTGTTGCATAGAAATAAGCACTGGCGCGCTAGGTGTCGCCTGCGCAGGCAAAGCTGGTGTAGACACAGAAGGAGAGGATGTAGAGCTATCCCCACTACTTTCATTAGATAAATCATCTTGGGCAACATTATGAAAAATAACAGAGCTGTCCTGATTTTGTTTGGACGCTATGGCGCAATTATCACAAACACTCGAAGGGGGAACCACATTTGTCTCTATACACACAGAACATAGGTTATCTGATGGAACAGACATGTTAAACAGATTTAGGCAGGCAAACAATGCAATAAAAACGATTTTAAACAAAAACGTTACTGTCTCTTTAAATAATAAAATGACACATTTATTTCTGAATGTTCAAAAAACTATGAAGGCAATATCCGATTTTTCTGAAATTTGGACCCCAGTGTCTTAATGCTTAGAAAGTATTGCACAGCAAATATGGAGACACTAGCTCTTAAAACAAGCAAACCGGAGCTAATTGTTGGATTTAACCGTTTTTACACACCACAATCACAATCCCAGCTACAGCCTTGCTGCAGCTTTTTACCTTCCTTAGGGGTCACCATTCACAGAAAAAAGCCTTTTGGAGTCACTTTCTGAACCACAGGACCCTCTCACATGAATCTGCATGCACTGCCTTGAAATTCAACTGCACAGCTGAAGTGCCAAAATGAGGCTTCCTCCCTCAGCACACTAGAGTGAAGGGGCCTTCCTGACTAGATTTAGGTGTCTAAAACAAGCCAGATCAATAAAAAACGTTCCCAAGTGTATGTGAGCTTATAAAATATTTCAAATGGTATAATATTGTAATAAAAACCAATCGATTTAGCCCCCAACAGTGTCTACCAGCATAAAAAACAAAAAGGGGAAGCCTGTTATCTTTTTTGCTGAGGTGAAAGAAAAATGGCTTACCGTTTCCCCTGAGGGGAAAAATGACTGTCATCTAGCATTAGCCTGTGTTGTTAGAAGGAGACTAGTCATACCTGAAGCAGATGAGTCTGCAAACTGTTACCCCCAACTGAAGTTCTCTTGTTTCAACAGTCCTGCGTGGTAACAGTAATGGATTTTAGTTACTTGTGCTAAAATCATAGCCCTCTTAAACAGAAATCTTCATCACTTTTCTGTTATAGAGTAAATAGTACAAGCCAGCACTATTTTAAAATAACAAACTCTTGATAGAAGAATAAAAAACTACAACTAACACCACAAACTCCTCGCCATCCCCGTGGTAGATGCTACTTGTTCAGAGCGGCAAGGAGAATGACTGGGGGGCGGAGCCAGAGGGGGAGCTATATGGACAGCTCTTGCTGTGTGCTCTCCTTGCCTTTCCCTGTGGGGGAGAACATTTCCCACAAGTAATGAATGACGCCGTGGACCGGACACACCAATGTTGGAGAAAACAGATTTGAGTGAGGGCTTTGCAAATCCCAAGCACAGGAAGATATGTTCAATGGCTGTTATGCAGTCTAGGCATTGTAAGAAGAGGCAGTTTTCATTTTTTTTTCAATAGCAGCACACATGCAAACAATATGACTCATACACTAATATTAACACAGCTGGGACAAAAGTAATGCTTTCGTTTTAATGTCTCACTTTCATTCCATCTGTGTTAATATTAATGTGTGCATCCTTTTACGTCCCTTTAAGAGCCTGGACTAACTCTATGTTCAAAGAAAGCAAAGTAGAGGATTCATTTTACTCAATGTATATATTGGTGAATTTATTTGACAAATACCTGAGCATCTGCATTTTTATTGTGCATCTGTGCTGCCTGCTTCCATTGATTTATGAGCTGAACTAGCATCTTCACGGCATTGTCTAGAAGTGTTGGGTGGATATCAGTCACTTCACGCACAATAAAGTAAACAAATCCTGAAAGCACATCCTCCCGCCAGTCAGGGAAATCAAGCATTAATGCTTGCAGAGTATTGAACGCCAGCCCACGAAGCTCTTCATCCATGTGAACTGTAAGCCTAGTACATGGAACAAAAGATGGTAAAATAACATGCTCCAGTGATTATTGCTCACCTCAGATAAGGTGTGATCTAGATAAAAATGAAGTTACATCATACAGAGCTTATTGGCAATTTTTTGGGAATAAAATAGCTTAAGTAGGTGAATGATAAATATGTGTGTGTTTATGCTTAGATGCAGCATACTATAAGATTGCAGGAAACTTCAGCATTTGTAAATGATAGGCAATACAATATTCTTTAGTAAGATGTCCCTTTAAAGGGACATGATACCCAATTGATGAAGCACTTGCATGTGATGCAGAATAGCTGTAAAAAGCTGACAAGAAAATATAATCTGAACATCTCTATGTAAAAAAGGTAGATATTTAACAAACTTTCCTAAGTATTCACACACCATTGTAAAGGGACTTTAAGCAGTCAAAAGCATGCATCACAGCAAAGCATCACATGACCAAAGTACTGCTACTGCTGATTGGCTATTTTTTTCTCTCTCAACTGCAGATGGACACTAGCTGAAGAATAACTGTTCACAGAGCACTTACTCTTGTAAGCTGAAGAAATTGTAAGATAAACTATCTTCCTTTTTTACATAGAGATGTTCAGGTGATATTTTATTGTCAGCTTTTTACAATTGTGCTGCATCACTTTCAAGTGATTTAACATATGGGTATTATGTCCCTTTAAGCAAAAAATGTCCTTAAAACAAGTAAAAACTAACTTTTTCTATTATAATCATGATAAAATTATTTAACTTAGTAACAACACTTAAAAAACATAATTTATGCTTACCTGATAAATTTATTTCTCTTGTAGTGTGTTCAGTCCACGGGTCATCCATTACTTATGGGATATATTCTCCTTCCCAACAGGAAGTTGCAAGAGGATCACCCAAGCAGAGCTGCTATATAGCTCCTCCCCTCACATGTCATATCCAGTCATTCGACCGAAACAAGACGAGAAAGGAGAAACTATAAAGTGCAGTGGTGACTGGAGTTATAATTTTAAAATTTAGAACCTGCCTTAAAAAGACAGGGCGGGCCGTGGACTGAACACACTACAAGAGAAATAAATTTATCAGGTAAGCATAAATTATGTTTTCTCTTATTAAGTGTGTTCAGTCCACGGGTCATCCATTACTTATGGGATACAAATACCAAAGCCAAGTACACGGATGATGGGAGGGACAAGGCAGGAACATTAAAAAGAAGGAACCACTGCCTGTAGAACCTTTCTCCCAAAACCAGCCTCTGAAGAAGCGAAAGTGTCAAATTTGGAAAATTTGGAAAAAGTATGAAGTGAAGACCAAGTTGCAGCCTTGCAAATCTGTTCAACAGAGGCCTCATTCTTAAAGGCCCAGGTGGAAGCCACAGCTCTAGTGGAATGAGCTGTAATTCTTTCAGGAGGCTGCTGTCCAGCAGTCTCATAGGCTAAACGTATTGTGCTACGAAGCCAAAAAGAGAGAGAGAGGTAGCCGAAGCCCTTTGACCTCTCTTCTGTCCAGAGTAAACGACAAACAGAGAAGAAGTTTGTCTAAAATCTTTAGTTGCCTGTAAGTAGAACTTCAGAGCACGGACCACGTCTAGATTATGCAAAAGACGTTCCTTCTTTGAAGAAGGATTAGGACATAATGATGGCACAACAATCTCTTGATTGATATTCCTGTTAGAAACAACCTTAGGTAAAAACCCAGGTTTAGTACGCAGTACTACCTTGTCTGAATGAAAGATCAGATAAGGAGAATCACAATGTAAGGCAGATAACTCAGAGACTCTTCGAGCCGAGGAAATAGCCATCAAAAACAAAACTTTCCAAGATAAAAGCTTAATATCAATGGAATGAAGGGGTTCAAACGGAACACCCTGAAGAACTTTAAGAACCAAGTTTAAGCTCCACGGAGGAGCAACAGCTTTAAACACAGGCTTAATTCTAGCCAAAGCCTGACAAAAAGCCTGGACGTCTGGATTCTCTGCCAGACGTTTGTGTAAAAGAATAGACAGAGCGGAAATCTGTCCCTTTAGAGAACTAGCGGATAAACCCTTTTCTAAACCCTCTTGTAGAAAAGCCAATATCCTAGGAATCCTAACCTTACTCCATGAGTAACTCTTGGATTCGCACCAATATAAATATTTACGCCATATCTTATGGCAAATTTTTCTGGTCACAGGTTTCCGAGCCTGTATTAATGTATCAATAACCGAATCCGAAAACCCACGCTTTGATAGAATCAAGCGTTCAATTTCCAGGCAGTCAGCCTCAGAGAAATTAGGTTTGGATGGTTGAAAGGACCCTGAATCAGAAGGTCCTGCCTCAGAGGTAGAGACCATGATGGACAGGACGACATGTCCACTAGGTCTGCATACCAGGTCCTGCGTGGCCACGCAGGCGCTATCAGAATTACCGATGCCCTCTCCTGTTTGATCCTGGCAATCAGTCGAGGTAGCAACGGAAATGGTGGAAACACATAAGCTATGTTAAAAACCCAAGGGGCGGCTAAAGCATCTACTAGCACCGCTCCCGGGTCCCTGGGCCTGGATCCGTAACAAGGAAGCTTCGCGTTCTGGCGAGATGCCATGAGATCCAGATCCAGTTTGCCCCAACGACGAATCAGTTGAGCAAATACCTCCGGGTGAAGTTCCCACTCTCCCGGATGAAAAGTCTGGCGACTTAGGAAATCCGCCTCCCAGTTCTCCACGCCTGGGATGTAAATCGCTGACAGGTGGCAAGAGTGAGACTCTGCCCAGCGAATTATCTTCGAGACTTCCAACATCGATAGGGAACTCCTGGTTCCCCCTTGATGATTGATGTAAGCCACAGTCGTGATATTGTCCGACTGAAATCTGATAAACCTCAGTTTTGCTAACTGAGGCCAAGCTAAGAAGAGCATTGAATATTGCTCTTAATTCTAGAATGTTTATTGGAAGGAGTTTCTCCTCCTGAGTCCACGATCCCTGAGCCTTCAGGGAATTCCAGACTGCTCCCCAGCCTAGAAGGCTGGCATCCGTTGTTACAATCGTCCAATCTGGTCTGCGAAAAGTCATTCCTTTGGACAGATGAACCGGTGACAACCACCAGAGAAGAGAATCTCTGGTCTCCTGGTCCAGATTTAGCAAAGGGGACAGATCTGAGTAATCCCCGTTCCATTGACTGAGCATGCATAGTTGCAGCGGTCTGAGATGCAGGCGCGCAAATGGCACTATGTCCATTGCCGCGACCATCAAGCCGATTACCTCCATGCACTGAGCTACTGATGGGCTTGGAATGGAATGAAGGACACGGCAAGCATTGAGAATCTTTGATAACCTGGACTCCGTCAGGTAAATCTTCATCTCTACAGAATTTATAAGAGTCCCTAGAAAAGGAACCCTTGTGAGTGGTAACAGAGAACTCTTTTCCACGTTCACTTTCCACCCATGCGACCTCAGAATTGCTAGAACTATCTCTGTATGAGACTTTGCATTCTGAAACCTTGACGCTTGTATCAGAATGTCATCTAGGTACGGAGCCACCGCTATGCCTCGTGGTCTTAGTACCGCCAGAAGTGAGCCCAGAACCTTCGTAAAAATTCTCGGGGCCGTGGCTAACCCGAAGGGAAGAGCCACAAACTGGTAATGCCTGTCTAGAAAGGCAAACCTTAGGTACCGATAATGATCTTTGTGAATCGGTATGTGAAGGTAAGCATCCTTTAAGTCCACTGTGGTCATATATTGACCCTCTTGGATCATGGGTAGGATGGTTCGAATGGTTTCCATCTTGAACGATGGTACCCTTAGGAATTTGTTTAAGATCTTTAAGTCCAAGATTGGTCTGAAGGTTCCCTCTTTTTTGGGAACCACAAATAGATTTGAGTAAAATCCTTGTCCCTGTTCCGATCGCGGAACTGAGTGGATCACTCCCATGATTAAGAGGTCTTGTACACATTGTAGAAATGCCTCTCTCTTTACTAGGTTTGTTGATAACCTCGATAGATGGAACCTCCCTTGTGGAGGAGAGGTTTTGAAATCCAGAAGGTATCCCTGAGATATAATCTTCAACGTCCAGGGATCCTGCACATCTCTTCCCCAAGCCTGGGCGAAGAGAGAAAGTCTGCCCCCCACTAAATCCGTCTCCGGATAGGGTGCCCTGTCTTCATGCTGTCTTAGGGGTCGGAGTAGGCTTTCTGGTCTGCTTGCCCTTGTTCCATGACTGGTTGCCTTTCCAACCCTGTCTGTAACGAGCAGTAGTTCCTTCCTGTTTTGGAGCGGAGGAAGTTGATGCTGCTCCTGCCTTGAAGTTACGAAAGGCACGAAAACTAGACTGTTTGGCCTTTGGTTTGGCCCTGTCCTGAGGAAGGGCGTGGCCCTTACCTCCCGTAATGTCAGCAATAATTTCCTTCAAGCCGGGCCCGAATAAGGTCTGCCCTTTGAAAGGAATGTTAAGTAGCTTAGATTTGGAAGTTACATCCGCTGACCAGGATTTAAGCCAGAGCGCTCTGCGCGCCTGTATGGCGAATCCGGAATTTTTAGCCGTAAGTTTGGTTAGATGTACTACGGCATCTGAAACAAACGCATTAGCTTGCTTAAGGGTTCTAACTTTGCTCAAAGCCTCATCCAATGGCGCTGTGCGAATCGCCTCTTCCAGAGACTCAAACCAGAATGCCTCTGCAGCCGTGACAGACGCAATGCATGCAAGAGGCTGCAATATAAAACCCTGTTGAACAAACATTTTCTTAAGATAACCCTCTAATTTTTTATCCATTGGATCTGAGAAAGCACAGCTATCCTCCACCGGGATAGTGGTACGTTTGGCTAAAGTAGAAACTGCTCCCTCCACCTTAGGGACCGTCTGCCATAAGTCTCGTGTGGTGGCGTCTATAGGAAACATTTTTCTAAATATCGGGGGAGGGGAAAAAGGCACACCGGGTCTATCCCACTCCTTACTAATAATTTCTGTAAGTCTTTTTGGTATAGGAAAGACGTCAGTACACACCGGTACCGCATAGTATCTATCCAACCTACACATTTTCTCTGGAATTGCCACCGTGTCGCAATCATTCAGAGCCGCTAATACCTCCCCTAGTAACACACGGAGGTTCTCAAGCTTAAATTTAAAATTTGAAATTTCTGAATCCGGTCTCCCCGGATCAGAACCGTCACCGACAGAATGAAGCTCACCGTCCTCATGTTCTGCAAATTGTGACGCAGTATCAGACATGGCTCTCGTGTCATCAGCGCGCTCTGTCCTTAACCCAGAGCTATCGCGCTTGCCCCTTAATTCGGGCATATTATATAATACTTCTTTCATAACATTAGCCATATCATGTAAAGTGATTTGTAAGGGCCTAGATGTACTTGGCGTCTCAATCTTACGCATCTCCCGAGCGGGAGACGCAGGTACTGACACGTGAGGAGAGTTAGGCGGCATAACTTCCCCCGCGTTGTCTGGTGATAGTTTCTCTATCGGTACAGATTGACTTTTATTCAAAGCAATATCAATACAATTGGTACACATCGTTCTATTGGGCTCCACATTGGCTTTTGAACATGATGAACAAACAGTTTCCTCTGAATCAGACATGTTTAAACAGACTTAGCAATGAAACTAGCAAGCTTGGAAATCACTTTCAATAAATTTACAAGCAATATAAAAAACGCTGCAGCGCTTCAAAAATACAGATATAATTAAACAATTCTTAACAAGAAGTGTATTATTAGCAGAGGATTGCACCCATTAGCAAAAGGATGATTAACCCCTCAATACCCAAAACGGATAAAACGGATATCAATTAAGATTTTAATCACAGTCAAACACACTGTCACAGATCTGCTGTGACTGATTACCTCCCTCAAAAATGAATTTTGCAGACCCCTGAGCTCTCTAGAGACGTCCTGGATCAAGGAGGAAGAAGGAGGAAGAAGCAGGAAGACTGTGCTAGAATTTTAACTGCGCAACAAGGCGCTAAAACAAGGTCCCTCCCACTCCTATTACAACAGTGGGAGCCCTGATATAACTGTTTCCATGCAGAAAATATATGTTAGCCATGTGGAAAAAAATCATGCCCAAAGAGATTTATCACCAAAGTACCTCACAAAAATGAATAACATGCCAGTAAACGTTTTATTAAAAAACATTATTTTCCAATGTCATGCAAAGTTATCACTAAGCCTGCTACCAGTCGCTACCACTGCAGAGAAGGCTTAAGTATTATTTCAGTTTTAACAGTATTTTCTCAGTCAAATTCTAGTCCCTAGAAAATAACTCGACTGCGCATACATTTATCAGCCTGATACCAGTTGCCACTACTGCCTTTAAGGCTGTACTTACATCATACGGTAACAGCAGTATTTTCTTAGTCAATTCCATTCCCAGAAAATAATGTACTGCACATACCTCATTTGCGGAGGACCCCGCATGCTATTCCCAGTTTCTGAAGTTACCCCACTCCTCAGAATGTCGAGATCAGCCAGTGGATCTTAGTTACGCCTGCTAAGATCATAGAAAAAAAACGCAGGCAGTTTCTTCTTCCAAATACTGCCTGAGATAGAAAAACAGCACACTCCGGTGCCATTTAAAATAACAAACTTTTGATTGAAGAATAGTTAAGTAAAAACTCCAGCTCCTCTCGCGACCTCCTTCTTTGTTGAGGGTTGCAAGAGAATGACTGGATATGACATGTGAGGGGAGGAGCTATATAGCAGCTCTGCTTGGGTGATCCTCTTGCAACTTCCTGTTGGGAAGGAGAATATATCCCATAAGTAATGGATGACCCGTGGACTGAACACACTTAACAAGAGAAAGATCCAATTGGGATAAAAGATATTGTGTAGCGCAAAAACAAAAGATCAAACTAATCTTTAGAGGTAATCTGAGTGCAGTTAAGGAGCCATTAGCAACGGTTGTCCCATTGTACACCTGCCACAGAATACAGAAGGTCCCTGAATAAACATAGTCCTGTCAATTCTATCTAAGCTCTCAGTAGTTTGTGTACAATAGTTAAAGCTAGTTGGGTCTGTGCAGCGAAACTGCAAACCAAATATCAGAAAATGATGCTACACTGAACTTAGAGGATGCCTGAGGCGCATTTCGCTTTCTAGCTTTCTCAAAGGCCTTATATAACCCAAGAGGAAAGTGCCAGTGTCCCAATCAATAGTTGTAATTGTACTACACAGCTGTGCAATTACCAACATTTTATTTTTAAATAAATTTACTTCTCAAACAATGTGTTTATGGCACTGTCAGGGTACAGGTAAATAACATTCTTTTGTCTTATTTTATATATATATATATATATATATATATATATATATATATATATATACACACACACACACATATATATATATACATACACACATATATATATATATATATATATATATATATATATAATAAGACAAAATAATTTGTTTATATATGAAGCCATGTTTTTATCAGTACTATAAGGTTACAATTCTGATGTCAGAAATTGTACGTAAAACCCAGATAATTTAAATACATATCTCAAGGCTCAATGCAGACAGGATGTCCCAAAAACTCCAAAAGATCACTGTGTGGGCCAAACCCCCTTCTCTCATTCATCAAAGGAATTACTTGCATAATTATTTCAGAAAGAAAGAACAAAGGGTAGACTGTTGTATAGATAAAATTTGTAAACCATTTCAAAGTAATATGAGCATGATGGAGCCTCAAAAGTACATGCCCATATATGGGCTTCCTGCCCAAGGTGAGTAGCCGGTCCGTCTGTGAGAATGTTTGAAAATACAAACATCTTCAACGAATTGTAGCTTTTAACAACTACCTGTTAAATGATCCCCTGTGAGCTGTGTACACATCTTACACAGCCATGTGTCCATGCTGTGTTTGAATCCACAAATTCTAGACAATGAAAGTGGCCAGGCAGAGACAAATAACATTCAAATATAGACAAATATTTGCTGGGATTGATAAATATTGCAAATAGATATATGAATGTTTAACATTTCTAACAATTATTTCTTTCATTTCAGACATCTAGTAAGTACACAGATAATTGGCATTTCAAATAATATCCTATGTGTTTTATACACTTAATAAAGAAACATACAGATATGAAATATTAATCTGTATGGGATAATAATCCAATGTAGATATAATTGTGTGAAAACCACCTATATTTGCTGATCTCAAAGCATGTATGTATGTGACGTTGAGCGGATGGTTGAAGAAAGAACTTGAATCCAGGATGAAGATATTATAATCCTTAAATTGTTTCATAGAAAATATGGTTTAAATGCATTTTATACATTTTAAGTGAAATACATTCACATGTGGTTTTAAAATAATCAGGAAAAATGATACTGTGTGACCCATGTGTATTTGAACTTGTAACTGATTAATATAAAGAAATTATGGAATTTTAAATGAACATTTTTAAAGAAATGTTTTTACTGTATAGAAACAATTAAAATGAACTGTTTGTCTGCTGCCCCCGGTGTTGCGATGTGAGAATTACAGCCAAAAGATTTGACTGTTAAAGGACATGAAACCTAATTTACGTCTATTATCTATTTTGCTTCATTCTCTTGATATCCTTTGCTGAAAAGCATATCTAGATAGGCTTAGTAGCTGCTGATTGGCGGCTGCATATAGCTGCCTCGTGTGATTGGCTCACCAATATGTATTGTTATTTCTTCAGCAAAGGATATTTAAAGAATGAAGCATGTTAGATAATAGAAGTCAATTGGAATGTTGTTTAAAATTGTATTCTCTACCTGAATCATGAAAGAAAAAGTCTGGGTTTAGAGTCCCTTTAAAGATGCGTTTCCCTAAGCAACCATGCATTTCTAGGGATCCAATGAGATGTTCAGTTTCAAAGGGCCTCCCAAACCAATTCATCCATGATGGTACATAACAAAAAGGGGTGGGGTTATATAACATGATTTAACCCCAAGCATAGAGAGAGAAAAGGGCTAACTTTGGCTAAGAACTTTTGCTGCAAAAACTTTGGCTGCTGGCTGGTTTTTGTCTTGCTAACTTATAACTGATAACTGCTGCGGAGACACAGTTACTCTAAGCAAATTGGGCTATTTTTATTCTTCACATGCAAAATACTCCCCTTTTGTATTCTGAGGTGAACTGGATGTACATTGGAAATTCTGGAAACAGGAAAATATTCTTTGATCCCCTGGTGATGTATGATTGTTCTAATTTTTTATATTTAAATCAAAGGTATTAGTAACTATAGTCAAATAGATTTAAAAGAACAATTGTATTTTAACTTTGTGTTTCATAGTCCTATACAGTGTTAAGCTTGTCTGTTGTATGCCAAGTAGGGGTGTCAAAAATAATCGTTAGTCCGATGCATCGCGATGCAGACTTAAACGATTCTGCATCGATGCACTGAAGGTTAATAATCGAATCCGGAGTGACGTCATCACGCGAGGACACGTGACCCCGCGCACATTTTACCGACGCACCAAGCCCTGCGCCCGTTCGTTTGCCATTGCCGTGGTCTCGCTGCTTTTATTGGCTGGGACAGGTATAGCGGGTTACATTGTGTCTGGAGCTGTTATTGACCGCGCTTCCTCTCGGTATTGGCGGTCAGTTACGGCGTTTGCCCACGGATGGTTGTGCTGGTGTCAGCAGCAAGTCCCGGCGGTGATGGTGGATGAACTGGTGCAGAAAGTTTAAGTCTCTGAGGTAAATGAGAGAGCAGGGTTATAGAACACAGGCTCCGTGATAAACATTAACCCTCAATTGTTGTGCATTGCGGGGTCTGTGTTCTATAATCCTACTCTCTCATTCACCTCAGAGACATTAGAGAAGTTTGACTACCCCATAGCCCACACTGTGTGAATCACAGAAGTTAGATACATTCACAGGCTACATCATATGCAATTTAACGGTTGTGTTTCCCCATGTATCCAGTTAGATTATGATTTTGACAACATACTATTATTTTTAAATTTTAAGATCTTTAGAGCTGTGTTATGTGTCACTGTATTTTTATTTGCTCTTGCTGTGTTAAAAGCCAGTATTCCCTTTATATTTACAACAAAGTGGCAGAGTGTGGCTGGCTGCATGCATGTGCATTGTCCTTTCACAAACCCTACTGATCTGAATGTTTCAAGTTTGACTTTTATCACCCATTTAATACTCAGATGTGCAAGAATTTACATCTTTAGGGGACTTATGATATTTAAACTTCTTCTTATTTTTCTATTATAACAGAATCTGTTTCAGTCCTGATGATTCAATAAAGAATCTGATTGGCACAAACATATATGCAAGTAGGAAAATGAGAAAACCCCAAACAAGTGCATCTGATCAGAGAAAGAATGAGAACTGAGGAGTGTAGGGGAGCATGTCGGAGGGTAGGATAGAGAAACAATGGCTTTATGGTATTTACTGCATAAGCAAGTATTATGCATATATATATATGTTGTTTGTATGTGTGTGCATATATATATATTCTATATATATATATATATATGTTGTTTGTGTGTGTATATATATATATATATAATATGGAATAGAACAAGTTCATGAAAATCATGGGCAGTAATCGTGATGCATCGCGATGCATCGTGGAATCGAATCGTTACGATGATAATCGTAATTGAATCGAATCGTGAGACAAGTGAAGATGCGCAGCTCTAATGCCAAGTAATTCATCTTTGCAAATATATACAATTTCTGATGTTTTAAATTGGAATTATATAGGATAAATTGTGCCTAAATGACTTAATTGTACCAGTCTGAATGTTAGTGACTTATATCTTGGTCTCATTGTGGTAATTTAATACAATTCAATTGTGAATAAATAAGGTAAACTTTTATGATCTTTGCATAGCATATTTTAATAGTTTTAAATGTGTATAGTTTTGATTCAGATATGGTTCTCTACAAATATATTTCAATGTGTTTATAAATATTAACTACTAAAAAAAGAACTTAGGAATTTATATTAATTTTATTGTTTTGGTATATGTATTTTTATTGGGGTTTATTTTAAAGAATAATTATTAAATATATTGTGTTACAACCTGGCCATATACTGACAGCAGTGCACTGGTACTCCAAATAAAGGTAAGGGTGGGGGTAAGCTGGAAGGGTTGCTTGCAGGTAAGCTGGCTGGCAGGGGTTAAATATGTTGTGTGAGAAGGAAAATGTGAAATAAATTCAGATGATATAACAACATATAGCATTTTATTCTGAATCTAGAATATCTCTAATAGAAAATGACAGATATAAATTATGCAAAACAAATTTGATTAATGTATGTTCTGTGAACTATAAGATGCTATTTTTTGTACTTTGTTACTTCCTTTTCTATACATGGTGAATATTGAAGAAAACCATACTATAAACCATGAACACAAAGAGATCAAGATTTATTACCTTGCAAGTAATTCAATGAGATCAGCTCTGCTCATACCATCTGGAATAAGCCTTGGAATAGCAGCTATACATGTTCTGAACAAGTCAATCTTGGGTTTTCTTTCCCCCCTGTAAATAATGAAACACACAGCTATATATTTATAATAATACAGTGTATACACATTCATTAAAGGGACAGTCTACTAAAAAGTTTTTATTATTTAAAAAGATAGATAATCCCTTTATTACCTATTCCCCAGTTTTACATAACCAACACTGTTATATTAATACACTTTTTACCTCTGTAATTACAGTGTATCTAAGTCTCCGCAGGCAGCCCCCTTATTGCAGTGCTGTTTACAAATGTGCTAAACTTGCTTTTAGTCAATCAGTGCTGACTCCTGAATAACTCCACAGGAGTAAGCACAATGTTATCTACATGACACACATGAACGAGCAGTGCAATTCACAGCCAGCAAATTTGATTATAAAAGTAAATTGGAAAGTTGTTTAAAATGAGCCCTACCTGAATCATACAAGTTTAATTTGGACTTTACTGTCCCTTCAAGGTAAATGAACAGTTAGTTATAAAGAGTGATGAGGTAAAAAATACAAATGTACTATGGATAAGTAGAGTTCACTAGCTGAAAGCCACAAGCAGATACAACAGAATATACTATATCTGTGTTGACAATTTAATACATATAATTCCAATTCAATACATATAATTACAATAACGATAAAAACATACAATGATAAAAACAATGGTACAGTGGCTAAAAACTGCATGGATCCATGGTGTATCTAAAAATTAATATATGTAATAAAGATGATCTATCATAAGAATCATCAATGAAGGTTAAAACAAGTATGAATATCAGTCGTGAGATATATGTGACAATCACAGTTAGTGCTAAAGATGAATAAACGTCAAAGAAATCAAAAAAGGCCAATGTATAAGAGTGTCCAAATATAAAGTTCAAAGAGTGCTAAAGTGTCCAAAAATATGCAAAAAATATGCGATAGGTGTCCAAAAGTTTGTGTATCCAAATAGTAATCTCCAAACAATGATGTATAATATTCAATGCAAACTTAAATGTGTATTTTTTTTGTGGTGTGAGACTGTGAAATGTTACATGAATCTTCAAGAATAATTCCAAATGGTAAAATTTACTGCAGATTCCTCAGTATGTCAACGCGTTTCGTCCTTTCTCAGGCCTTTCTCAAGACTATACTGCTATGTACCTGCTGGGGGCTTATATAGGGTAAATTGTGTCAGTTTCGGTGCCAAATTTGTTAGGACCGCCCCTTCCTGTTGGTCCTATTGCATTCTGGGAATTTTTCTTAGTTGGCGATTTTAAGCTTTATTCCTGGCTAATATTTGACGTTTATTCATCTTTAGCACTAACTGTGATTGTCACATATATCTCACGACTGATATTCATACTTGTTTTAACCTTCATTGATGATTCTTATGATAGATCATCTTTATTACATATATTAATTTTTAGATACACCATGGATCCATGCAGTTTTTAGCCACTGTACCATTGTTTTTATCATTGTATGTTTTTATCATTATTGTAATTATATGTATTGAATTGGAATTATATGTATTAAATTGTCAACACAGACCACAATAGCCTTTTAGCTTTTAGCACTCCCTTCCACACCTTTTCCATTTGATACCTCTTAAGTCTGCTAGGGGACTTTTTGGAAGTGAGCTTAAGGCACTTATACTAGCGCTCGGTTTACACTATCCACTTTATCAGAATATACTATATCTATTGAATTGCTAATGTGAAACTATGCTGCCAATGGCTGACCATGAATTGACAACACGAGACTAGTTCTGAAATCTAGACTTTGCAGCTATTTTATTTTAATTCTAGTGCTAACAGACAAAAAAAATCCACATTCTCAGGATTTGTAACAACAAATCATATAAAAAGTATTACTATGGAAACCTGCCATGTCATCTCAGATCCAGTACTGTGTATGCAGGTATGTTGCTACAGTAACCTATAGCTAAACAAACACAAATCCATCATGGGAAACATAACTGATATAATGTATAATCAGTCATCCAAAGTGGCTACAAACATATATACACGTACAATCTGTGGGGGGGGGGGGGGAAATCTCTCCAAGTTCTTGGTCTACACTACATTTTGGAAATTACACATACAAACATAACTATTTATTACACACACCTTTACAAATTATTTTGTGCTTTTTATTATGTTATTTTAAACAATACTCAGAGTAAAACTGCCCAAAGAGCTATTGCATTCTTTTATACAACAGTTTTCACATTTATTTAATTATTAAGACACTAACAATTAAGAATCACCATAGTACTAAGGAAGAACAAATATCACAAGCAATAAATAGTAACATGTAATCACTTTGGTGCAATTTTCAGCTTCAGGGCATAAAAACAAATAGCTATTCAATAGTCAAGGTAACTAATTATTGTTGGGACACAGCTAAAATTACACACTGTATACCACATCCTTTATTTTCTTGTGTGCAGGAAATATGGACAAAATTAGAACAATCTTGAAATCTGTCAAGAGATTATTTTTAAGTTGTGTAAATGAGCGGGCTTATTTTGCAAGTTTATTTCACCTCCTATACAGTATTTGAAAAAGTAAAAAATATAACTTGCCATTTTAAACTTTAATTTCCTGGCCAGTCTAGTTATAAAGCATTTAAAGGAACATTGAGATCTTTGAATAACATGTTTAGCTATGCATAATGCAATATACCTGTATTTTCATTTATTTTTCTCCCTTTTCATGGAATTTACCTCTGAACATAAAGCAATTTCTAACTCCCAGACCTTGAGATGCACTCTGCTGACTTCTCAAGGCTAGAACCCTGCTACATATCTGTCTCTAATTGGCTTTAACTGATAACAGCAAAACACTATATTTTTACTAACTTTACAACAGTGGCTAGCATTGCCATCTGTAATCTGTCATTTTTCTTCCTTCTCTTGGTATCTTTATTAGAAAAATCAGGAATGTAAAAACTTAAGAGCCGGCCCATTTTTCGTTTAGAACCTGGGTTGAACTTGCTTATTTGTGGCTAAATGTAGCCACCAATCAGCAAACGCTTGCCAGGGTGCTGAACCAATAATGGGCTGGCTCTTTAGCTTACATTCCTACCTTTTTTAAATAAAGATACCAAGAGATTGAAAATAGGATAATAGGAGTAAATTAGAAAGTTGCTTAAAATTGCATGCTCTATCTGAATCATGAAAGAAAAAATAATTGGGTTTACTATCCCTTTAAGACTTGGCTATGTTATTCTATAGCAGCATAACAGAATTGAGATGTAATTAGTTTGTTTACTGTGCCTTTAACAAGGAGATATGCAGTTCAGTAGAAAGTAAACAGAATAGAAATCATACAATATCAATACTTTTTCATTCCTTTTTAATGTAACCACTAAACCAATCATTCTTGACACAGCAATGAAAGATTATACTGACAGCATCTGATCGTTTATCAGCTACATTTTCTAATTTTTAAAATTCTTATGGACTCTAGAAAATCTTGCCAAAGAGATCTATAACTAAAGTCACAGCCAAAATGTATTGTGCATTCATAATTTAATTTAGAATTTTTGTACTTAATAAAGTTATTTTAGCCATTGATTATGTTTTTGTTTTTTATTTTCCTTTTTGCAATCTGTGCAATATCTGTGAAAAATCTCAATACGTATAAGAGTTCATATACACAGTATGGATATTACAACTATCTACAGCAGAAAACATTATGCTTTGTCTTGTAGTACTCAGGATTGGTGTTGCATTTAAAGAGCTGCCTATTCAAGTGAATGTTGTTAGTTGGTGCAATGGTTTGTGTATCAGGACTTGAGAAGACAATGGCAAACCCCTGCAGAAAATAATTTAAGCAAGGCTTGATTTAGTAAGTTATTTGGAAATGATGCTGTTCTGTTATCTACGCCTAGCATAATGGATAATTCAAACTTGGTGTTTATTTCTACGCACTGAAAAGTTTGCAGGGACAGGTTAATGAGCATGGTTGGGCTTAGATGGTGGATAATGTATACTTATCAAACATATGTAATAATTGAATCAAACAACACTGGACCAAGGTTACAAGAATTGCCCAAAGCTAAAAAGAATAAAGACCGCTAAAACATAATCTTAACAGGATTTCCATTGGCTTTCTATGATCTTTGTTGAATAATTTAATAGAAAATAATGCGTCTGTGACTGGATGATCATTGCCAGGTCATCCCTGTTTGTGCACTTGATAACCTTTTTATGTGGGGGGCAGACAAGTAAGCTGAAGAAGCCCAGCAGTCACAGTTTTACAACCTTTAAATTCATGGCCCATTACTCATTTATATGGGAGGGTGCTGCAGCTGGAAGGCTTTGTCTGAAACTTTCCAAAAAGTGAATAAAATGAGCTGTATTTGTGAATAAATAGATCCAGGATCTGCGTAATCTACTCTCTAAGACTGTGTGCTGATTTTACATCACACAACTCGGCACAACAACCAGGTACTCAGATTGTCTTTAAAAGGAATTCTTTACAATAAGACTCCTGATTTGTTATTGACTCATCTGTATAATCAGGTAATGGGAAACATTTTTATACAGCTTTCCAATTTACCTTCTTACTTTTTACCTTCTTTATATACAACCGAAGTGTAATTATAAAATTCACCATTATTGAGAGTATATTTTTACCTTATCTCTGCATTTTGCATAATGTTTTATAAAGCAATTGTTTTTATAATACAAATATAGCTATCAACATGTGTGCCGTATGTAATATGTACATCTGATAGTGTAAATAGTGATGAATAAATGTCAATATGTTGAATACTGTATATGCAGCACCAGTACTGCAGCTCTAAAATAAGATAGAGCTTATATTTGGGAGGAGAGATTTCAACTAGGAAATAAACCATACAACCACAATAATGTTTAAAAGGACAGTATACACCAATTTTATATAACTGCATGTAATAGACACTACTATAAAGAATAATATGCACAGATACTGATATAAAAATCCAGTATAAAACTGTTTAAAAACTTACTTAGAAGCTTCCAGTTTAGCTCTGTTTAAAAGGTTACTGGAACACCCACTGCAAGAGGGAAATAACAGACACCCCCCCTTCCTTTGCATATGAAAAGACCCTTTACACAAACAGAAGCAAGCTGGAGTAGGTATACATCGGTATTCTCCTAAAACTATGGGAAGCTTGGTTAGGAGTCTGAAAATCAGAGCAATGTTATTTAAAAAACATAATTTATGCTTACCTGATAAATTTATTTCTCTTGTAGTGTATTCAGTCCACGGATCATCCATTACTTATGGGATATATTCCCTTCCCAACAGGAAGTTGCAAGAGGATCACCCAAAGCAGAGCTGCTATATAGCTCCCCCCCTCCACGTCATATCCAGTCATTCGACCGAAACAAGACAAGAAAGGAGAAACCATAGGGAGCAGTGGTGACTGGAGTTTTAATTAAAATCTAGATCTGCCTTAAAAAAGACAGGGCGGGCCGTGGACTGAATACACTACAAGAGAAATAAATGTATCAGGTAAGCATAAATTATGTTTTCTCTTGTTAAGTGTATTCAGTCCACGGATCATCCATTACTTATGGGATACCAATACCAAAGCTAAAGTACACGGATGATGGGAGGGACAAGGCAGGAACTTAAACGGAAGGAACCACTGCCTGTAGAACCTTTCTCCCAAAAACAGCCTCCGAAGAAGCAAAAGTGTCAAATTTGGAAAATTTTGAAAAAGTGTGAAGCGAAGACCAAGTTGCAGCCTTGCAAATCTGTTCAACAGAGGCCTCATTCTTAAAGGCCCAGGTGGAAGCCACAGCTCTAGTGGAATGAGCTGTAATTCTTTCAGGGGGCTGCTGTCCAGCAGTCTCATAGGCTAAACGTATTATGCTACGAAGCCAAAAGGAGAGAGAGGTTGCCGAAGCTTTTTGACCTCTCCTCTGTCCAGAGTACACGACAAACAGGGAAGAAGTTTGACGAAAATCTTTAGTTGCCTGTAAATAGAACTTCAGGGCACGGACTACGTCCAGATTATGCAAAAGTCGTTCCTTCTTTGAAGAAGGATTAGGATATAATGATGGAACAACAATCTCCTGATTGATATTCCTGTTAGAAACTACCTTAAGTAAAAACCCCGGTTTAGTACGCAGAACTACCTTGTCTGAATGGAAAATCAGATAAGGGGAATCACAATGTAAGGCAGATAACTCAGAGACTCTTCGAGCCGAGGAAATAGCCATCAAAAACAGAACTTTCCAAGATAAAAGCTTAATATCAATGGAATGAAGGGGTTCAAACGGAACCCCTTGAAGAACTTTAAGAACCAAGTTTAAGCTCCACGGAGGAGCAACAGTCTAAAACACAGGCTTAATCCTAGCCAAAGCCTGACAAAAAGCCTGGACGTCTGGAACTTCTGCCAGACGTTTGTGTAAGAGAATAGACAGAGCAGAAATCTGTCCCTTTAACGAACTAGCAGATAAGCCCTTTTCTAAACCCTCTTGTAGAAAGGACAATATCCTAGGAATCCTAACCTTACTCCATGAGTAACTCTTGGATTCGCACCAATATAAATATTTACGCCATATCTCAAGAGTGAGACTCTGCCCAGCGAATTATCTTTGAGACTTCTAACATCGCTAGGGAACTCCTGGTTCCCCCTTTATGGTTGATGTAAGCCACAGTCGTGATGTTGTCCGACTGAAATCTGATGAACCTCAGTGTTGCTAACTGAGGCCAAGCTAGAAGAGCATTGAATATTGCTCTCAACTCCAGAATATTTATTGGGAGGAGTTTCTCCTCCTGAGTCCATAATCCCTGAGCCTTCAGGGAGTTCCAGACTGCGCCCCAACCGAGAAGGCTGGCATCTGTTGTTACAATCGTCCAATCTGGCCTGCGAAAGGTCATCCCCTTGGACAGATGGACCCGAGAAAGCCACCAGAGAAGAGAATCTCTGGTCTCTTGATCCAGATTTAGTAGGGGGGACAAATCTGAGTAATCCCCATTCCACTGACTTAGCATGCATAATTGCAGTGGTCTGAGATGCAGGCGCGCAAATGGTACTATGTCCATTGCCGCTACCATTAAGCCGATTACTTCCATGCACTGAGCTACTGACGGGCGTGGAATGGAATGAAGGATACGGCAAGCATTCAGAAGCTTTGATAACCTGGACTCCGTCAGGTAAATCTTCATCTCTATAGAATCTATAAGAGTCCCCAGGAAGGGAACTCTTGTGAGTGGTAATAGAGAACTCTTTTCCACGTTCACCTTCCACCCATGCGACCTCAGAAATGCCAGAACTATCTCTGTATGAGACTTGGCAATTTGAAAACTTGACGCTTGTATCAGAATGTCGTCTAGGTACGGAGCCACCGCTATGCCTCGCGGTCTTAGCACCGCCAGAAGTGAGCCCAGAACCTTTGTAAAAATTCTCGGGGCCGTAGCTAACCCGAAGGGAAGAGCTACAAACTGGTAATGCCTGTCTAGAAAGGCAAATCTTAGGTACCGATAATGATCTTTGTGAATCGGTATGTGAAGGTAGGCATCCTTTAAGTCCACTGTGGTCATGTATTGACCCTCTTGGATCATGGGTAGGATGGTTCAAATAGTTTCCATTTTGAATGATGGAACTCTTAGAAATTTGTTTAAGATTTTTAGGTCCAAGATTGGTCTGAAGGTTCCCTCTTTTTTGGGAACCACAAACAGATTTGAGTAAAAACCTTGCCCTTGTTCCGTCCGCGGAACTGGGTGGATCACCCCCATTACTAAGAGGTCTTGTACACAGCGTAGAAATGCCTCTTTCTTTATTTGGTTTGCTGATAACCTTGAAAGATGAAATCTCCCTTGTGGAGGAGAAGCTTTGAAGTCCAGAAGATATCCCTGAGATATGATCTCCAACGCCCAGGGATCCTGGACATCTCTTGCCCAAGCCTGGGCGAAGAGAGAAAGTCTGCCCCCCACTAGATCCGTTTCCGGATAGGGGGCCCTCTCTTCATGCTGTCTTAGGGGCAGGAGTAGGTTTTCTGGCCTGCTTAGCTTACCAGCCCTGTCTGTAACGAGCAACAGTTCCTTCCTGTTTTGGAGCGGAGGAAGTTGATGCTGCTCCTGCCTTGAAGTTACGAAAGGCACGAAAGTTAGACTGTTTGGCCTTTGATTTGGCCCTGTCCTGAAGAAGAGTATGACCCTTACCTCCAGTAATGTCAGCAATAATTTCTTTCAAGCCGGGCCCGAATAAGGTCTGCCCTTTGAAAGGAATATTAAGCAATTTAGATTTAGAAGTCACGTCAGCTGACCAGGATTTAAGCCATAGCGCTCTGCGCGCCTGGATGGCGAATGCGGAGTTCTTAGCCGTTAGTTTGGTTAAATGTACAACGGCATCAGAAACAAATGCGTTAGCTAGCTTAAGTGCTTTAAGCTTATCCATAATCTCATCCAATGGAGCTGTGCGAATGGCCTCTTCCAGAGACTCAAACCAGAATGCTGCAGCAGCAGTGACAGGCGCAATGCATGCAAGGGGCTGTAAGATAAAACCTTGTTGAACAAACATTTTCTTAAGGTAACCTTCTAATTTTTTATCCATTGGATCCGAAAAAGCACAACTATCCTCCATCGGGATAGTGGTACGTTTAGCTAAAGTAGAAACTGCTCCCTCCACCTTAGGGACCGTCTGCCATAAGTCTCGTGTGGTGGCGTCTATTGGAAACATTTTCCTAAATATCGGAGGAGGGGAAAAGGGCACACCGGGTCTATCCCACTCCTTGCTAATAATCTCTGTACACACCGGCACCGCATAGTATCTATCCAGCCTACATAATTTCTCTGGAATTGCAACCGTGTTACAATCATTCAGAGCCGCTAATACCTCCCCTAACAATACACGGAGGTTCTCAAGCTTAAATTTAAAATTAGAAATCTCTGAATCCGGTCTCCCTGGATCAGATCCGTCACCCACAGAATGAAGCTCTCCGTCCTCACGTTCTGCAAATTGTGACGCAGTATCGGACATGGCTCTCACATCATCAGCACGTTCTGTCCTTAACCCAGAGCTATCGCGCTTGCCTCTTAATTCTGGCAATTTAAATAATACCTCTGTCATAACAGCAGCCATGTCTTGCAAAGTGATTTGTATGGGCCTCTCTGATGTACTTGGCGCCACAATACCACGCGCCTCCTGAGCGGGAGGCGAAGGTACTGACACGTGAGGAGAGTTAGTCGGCATAACTTCCCCCTCGTAGTCTGGTGATAATTTCTTTACAGATAAAGACTGACTTTTATTTAAAGTGACATCAATACATTTAGTACACATCTTTCTATGGGGCTCCACATTGGCCTTCAAACATAGTGAACAAACAGATTCATCTGTGTCAGACATGTTTAAACAGACTAGCAATGAGACTAGCAAGCTTGGAAAATCCTTTCAAATAAGTTTACAAGCAATATAAAAAACGCTACTGCGCCTTTAAGAAGCACAAAAAACCTGTCACAGTTGAAATAACAATGAGCCAAATCAGTTATAGCAACCAAATTTTCACAGTAAATGTATTAAGTTAGCAAAGTATTGCACCCACCAGCAAATGCATGATTAACCCCTTAATACCCAAAACGGATAATCAATTGAACAATTAACGTTTTTATCACAGTCAAACACACTGTCACAGGTCTGCTGTGACCGATTACCTCCCTCAAAATGAATTTTGAAGACCCCTGAGCTCTCTAGAGACGTCCTGGATCAAGGAGGAAGAAGCAGGAAGACTGTGACTGAATTTTTACTGCGCAAAAAAGCGCTAAAATAGGCCCCTCCCACTCATATTACAACAGTGGGAAAACTCAGTTAACCTTTTCTATGCAGAAATATACGTCAGCCATGTGGAAAAAAATCATGCCCCAAAAGATTTATCACCAAAGTACCTCACAAAAACGAATAACATGCCAGTAAACGTTTTAAACATACATTTTAAAAGTTATGTAGTGTTATCAATAAGCCTGCTACCAGTCGCTTCTACTGCAGTTAAGGCTCCTATATTACTTCAGTATTAACAGCATTTTCTTAGTCAAATTCCATTCCATAGAAAATTACTTTACTGCACATACATTCATCAGCCTGATACCAGTCACTACTACTGCATTTAAGGCTGTACTTACATTACATCGGTATCAGCAGTATTTTCTTAGTCAATTCCATTCCTTAGAAAAATATTTTACTGCACATACCTCATCTGCAGGGAACCCCGCATGCTATTCCCTTTCTGAAGTTACCCCACTCCTCAGAATGTGCGAGAACAGCCAGTGGATCTTAGTTACTTCTGCTAAGATCATAGAAAACGCAGGCAGATTCTTCTTCCAAATACTGCCTGAGAGAAAAACAGCACACTCCGGTGCCATTTAAAATAACAAACTTTTGATTGAAGAAATAATTAAGTATAAAAAACATAATTTATGCTTACCTGATAAATTCCTTTCTTCTGTAGTGTGATCAGTCCATGGGTCATCATTACTTCTGGGATATTACTCCTCCCCAACAGGAAGTGCAAGAGGATTCACCCAGCAGAGCTGCATATAGCTCCTCCCCTCTACGTCACTCCCAGTCATTCGACCAAGGACCAACGAGAAAGGAGAAACCAAGGGTGTAGTGGTGACTGGAGTATAATTTAAAAAATATTTACCTGCCTTAAAAAACAGGGCGGGCCGTGGACTGATCACACTACAGAAGAAAGGAATTTATCAGGTAAGCATAAATTATGTTTTCTTCTGTTAAGTGTGATCAATCCACGGGTCATCATTACTTCTGGGATACCAATACCAAAGCAAAAGTACACGGATGACGGGAGGGATAGGCAGGCTCTTTATACAGAAGGAACCACTGCCTGAAGAACCTTTCTCCCAAAAATAGCCTCCGAGGAAGCAAAAGTGTCAAATTTGTAAAATTTGGAAAAAGTATGAAGCGAAGACCAAGTTGCAGCCTTGCAAATCTGTTCAACAGAGGCCTCATTCTTAAAGGCCCAAGTGGAAGCCACAGCTCTAGTAGAATGAGCTGTAATTCTTTCAGGAGGCTGCTGTCCAGCAGTCCCATAGGCTAAACGAATTATGCTACGAAGCCAAAAAGAAAGAGAGGTAGCAGAAGCCTTTTGACCTCTCCTCTGACCAGAGTAAACGACAAACAGGGAAGACGTTTGTCGAAATTCCTTAGTTGCCTGTAAGTAAAACTTTAGGGCACGAACTACATCCAGATTGTGCAGAAGACGTTCCTTCTTCGAAGAAGGATTTGGACACAAAGAAGGAACAACAATCTCTTGATTGATATTCCTGTTAGTGACTACCTTAGGTAAGAACCCAGGTTTAGTGCGCAGAACTACCTTATCCGAATGAAAAATCAAATAAGGAGAATCACAATGTAAGGCTGATAATTCAGAGACTCTTCGAGCCGAGGAAATAGCCATTAAAAATAGAACTTTCCAAGATAACAACTTTATATCAATGGAATGGAGGGGTTCAAACGGAACACCCTGTAAAACGTTAAGAACAAGGTTTAAACTCCATGGCGGAGCAACAGTTTTAAACACAGGCTTAATCCTGGCCAAAGCCTGACAAAAAGCCTGAACGTCTGGCACTTCTGACAGACGTTTGTGTAACAGAATGGACAGAGCTGAGATCTGTCCCTTTAATGAACTAGCAGATAAACCCTTTTCTAAACCTTCTTGTAGAAAAGACAATATCCTAGGAATCCTAACCTTACTCCAAGAGTAACCTTTGGATTCACACCAATATAGGTATTTACGCCATATCTTATGGTAAATCTTTCTGGTAACAGGCTTCCTAGCCTGTATTAAGGTGTCAATAACTGACTCAGAAAACCCACGTCTTGATAAAATCAAACGTTCAATTTCCAAGCAGTCAGCTTCAGAGAAGTTAGATTTTGATGTTTGAAAGGACCCTGTATCAGGAGATCCTGTTTCAGAGGTAGAGACCAAGGTGGACAGGATGACATGTCCACCAGGTCTGCATACCAAGTCCTGCGTGGCCATGCAGGTGCTATTAGAATCACTGATGCTCTCTCCTGTTTGATTCTGGCAATCAATCGAGGAAGCATCGGGAAGGGTGGAAACACATAAGCCATCGTGAAGTCCCAAGGTGCTGTCAGGGCATCTATTAGGACTGCTCCTGGATCCCTGGATCTGGACCCGTAACGAGGAAGCTTGGCGTTCTGTCGAGACGCCATGAGATCTATCTCTGGTTTGCCCCAACGTCGAAATATTTGGGCAAAGACCTCCGGATGAAGTTCCCACTCCCCCGGATGAAAAGTCTGACGACTTAAGAAATCCGCCTCCCAGTTCTCCACTCCCGGGATGTGGATTGCTGACAGGTGGCAAGAGTGAAACTCTGCCCAGCGAATTATCTTTGATACTTCCATCATTGCTAGGGAGCTCCTTGTCCCTCCCTGATGGTTGATGTAAGCTACAGTCGTGATGTTGTCCGACTGAAACCTGATGAACCCCCGAGTTGTCAACTGGGGCCAAGCCAGGAGGGCATTGAGAACTGCTCTCAATTCCAGAATGTTTATTGGCAGGAGACTCTCCTCCTGACTCCATTGTCCCTGAGCCTTCAGAGAATTCCAGACGGCACCCCAACCTAGAAGGCTGGCGTCTGTTGTTACAATTGTCCAGTCTGGTCTGCTGAATGGCATCCCCCTGGACAGATGTGGCCGAGAAAGCCACCATAGAAGAGAATTTCTGGTCTCTTGATCCAGATTCAGAGAAGGGGACAAGTCTGAGTAATCCCCATTCCACTGACTTAGCATGCATAGTTGCAGTGGTCTGAGGTGTAAGCGAGAAAATGGCACTATGTCCATTGCCGCTACCATTAAGCCGATTACCTCCATGCATTGAGCCACTGACGGGTGTTGAATGGAATGAAGGGTGCGGCAAGCACTTTGAAGTCTTGTTAACCTGTCCTCTGTCAGGTAAATCTTCATTTCTACAGAATCTATAAGAGTCCCCAGGAAGGGAACTCTTGTGAGTGGAACGAGTGAACTTTTCTTTTCGTTCACCTTCCATCCATGTGACCTTAGAAAAGCCAGTACTAACTCTGTATGAGACTTGGCAGTTTGAAAGCTTGAAGCTTGTATCAGAATGTCGTCTAGGTACGGAGCTACCGAAATTCCCCGCGGTCTTAGTACCGCCAGAAGAGCACCTAGAACCTTTGTGAAGATTCTTGGAGCTGTAGCCAATCCGAATGGAAGAGCTACAAACTGGTAATGCCTGTCTAGAAAGGCAAACCTTAGATACCGGTAATGATCTTTGTGAATCGGTATGTGAAGGTAAGCATCCTTTAAATCCACTGTGGTCATGTACTGACCTTCTTGGATCATGGGTAAAATTGTCCGAATAGTCTCCATTTTGAATGATGGAACTCTTAGGAATTTGTTTAGGATCTTTAAATCCAGGATTGGTCTGAAAGTTCCCTCTTTTTTGGGAACCACAAACAGATTTGAGTAAAACCCCTGTCCCTGTTCCGACCGTGGAACTGGATGGATTACTCCCATTAACAATAGTTCTTGTATGCAGCGTAGAAACGCTTCTTTCTTTGTTTGGTTTGTTGACAACCTTGACAGATGAAATCTCTCTCTTGGAGGAGAGTATTTGAAGTCCAGAAGGTATCCCTGAGATATTATCTCTAGCGCCCAGGGATCCTGGACATCTCTTGCCCAAGCCTGGGCGAAGAGAGAAAGTCTGCCCCCCACTAGATCCGATCCCGGATCGGGGGCCCTCAATTCATGCTGTTTTAGGGGCAGCAGCAGGTTTCCTGGCCTGCTTGCCCTTGTTCCAGGACTGGTTAGGTCTCCAGCCTTGTCTGTAGCGAGTACCAGATCCTTCTTGTTTTGGAGCAGTGGAAGTTGATGCTGCTCCTGCTTTGAAATTCCGAAAGGAACGAAAATTAGACTGTCTAGCCTTAGATTTGGCTTTGTCTTGAGGCAGGGCGTGGCCCTTACCTCCTGTAATGTCAGCGATAATTTCTTTCAAACCGGGCCCAAATAAGGTCTGTCCCTTGAAAGGTATATTAAGTAATTTGGACTTAGAAGTTACATCAGCTGACCAGGATTTTAGCCACAGTGCTCTACGCGCCTGAATGGCGAATCCGGAATTCTTAGCCGTAAGTTTAGTTAAATGTACTACGGCTTCCGAAATGAATGAATTAGCTAGCTTAAGTATTCTAAGCCTGTCCGAAATGTCGTCCAGCGTAGCTGAACTAAGGTTCTCTTCTAGAGACTCAATCCAGAATGCCGCTGCAGCCGTGACCGGCGCAATGCATGCAAGGGGTTGCAATATAAAACCTTGTTGAACAAACATTTTCTTAAGGTAACCCTCTAACTTTTTATCCATTGGATCTGAAAAGGCACAGCTATCCTCTACCGGGATAGTGGTACGCTTAGCTAAAGTAGAAACTGCTCCCTCCACCTTAGGGACCGTTTGCCATAAGTCCCGTGTGGCGGTGTCTATTGGAAACATCTTTCTAAATATCGGAGGGGGTGAGAACGGCACACCGGGTCTATCCCACTCCTTAGTAATAATTTCAGTTAGTCTCTTAGGTATAGGAAAAACGTCAGTACTTGTTGGTACAGCAAAATATTTATCCAACCTACACATTTTCTCTGGTATTGCAACTGTGTTACAATCATTCAGGGCCGCTAACACCTCCCCTAGTAATACACGGAGGTTTTCCAGCTTAAATTTAAAATTTTAAATATCTGAATCCAATCTGTTTGGATCAGAACCGTCAGCCGCAGAATGAAGCTCTCCGTCCTCATGTTCTGCAAGTTGTGACGCAGTATCAGACATGGCCCTAGCATTATCAGCGCACTCTGTTCTCACCCCAGAGTGATCACGCTTGCCTCTTAGTTCTGGTAATTTAGCCAAAACCTCAGTCATAACAGTAGCCATATCTTGTAATGTTATTTGTAATGGCCGCCCAGATATCGCGCACCTCCCGAGCGGGAGATGCAGGTACTGTCACGTGAGGCGAGTTAGTCGGCATAACTCTCCCCTCGTTGTTTGGTGAAATTTGTTCAATTTGTACAGATTGACTTTTATTTCTATTGGGCTCCACCTTGGCGTTGGCACAAATAGTACAGGTCTCATCCTCTGAATCAGACATGTTTAACACACTAGCAAATAAACTTGCAACTTGGAAATATTATTCAAGTAAAACACAATGAAAAAATGTACTGTGCTTTAAGAAGCACTGAAAGATATATAACAGTTGAAATCAATAAACTTTGAAAAACAAAACACAATTTAGCAAAGGTTTGTTCCCATTAGCAAAGAAAAACGAACCCTGATGGCATAAAAAAGTTAAAGAATAAACGTTTTTTATCACAGTCAACTATAATCTCACAGCTCTGTTAGATTACTTCCCTCAAACAAGCTTTGAAGACCCCTGAGTTCTGTAGAGATAAACCGGAACATGCAGGAAAAAACAATGAGCTTCTGACTGAAATTTTTGATGCGTAGCAAAAGCGCCAAAAAAAGGTCCCTCCCCCTCACACACAACAGTGAGAGAGATCAGTAAACTGTCATAATTAAATCAAGCAACTGCCAAGTGGAAAAATAGTGCCCAAACATTTTATTCACCCAGTACCTCAGAAAATGGAAACGATTTTACATTCCAGCAAAAACGTTTAACATAAATTAAGAGTTATTAAAAAACCTGTTGCTTTGCAATTAGGCTAAAGTCTTATATACACAGTGTAATTCCAGTGAAGTACCATTCCCCAGAATACTCAAATGTTAAATATACATACATGATATTATGTCGGTATGGCAGGATTTTCTCATCAATTCCATTGTCAGAAAATAAAAACTGCTACATACCTCTTTGCAGATTAAACTGCCCGCTGTCCCCTGATCTGAAGTTTACCTCTCCTCAGATGGCCGAGAAACAGCAATATGATCTTAACAACTCCGGCTAAAATCATAGTAAAAACTCTGGTAGATTCTTCTTCAAACTCCACCAGAGAAGGAATAACACACTCCGGTGCTATTAAAAAATAACAAACTTTTGATTGAAGAAATAAAACTAAATAAAATCACCATAGTCCTCTCACACATCCTATCTATCGTTGGGTGCAAGAGAATGACTGGGAGTGACGTAGAGGGGAGGAGCTATATGCAGCTCTGCTGGGTGAATCATCTTGCACTTCCTGTTGGGGAGGAGTAATATCCCAGAAGTAATGATGACCCGTGGACTGATCACACTTAACAGAAGAAACTCCACACTCCTCTCACACCTTCCTACTATGTTTTGAGTTGCAAGAGAATGACTGGATATGACGTGGAGGGGAGGAGCTATATAGCAGCTCTGCTTTGGGTGATCCTCTTGCAACTTCCTGTTGGGAAGGGAATATATCCCATAAGTAATGGATGATCCGTGGACTGAATACACTTAACAAGAGAAATAAGCAAAACAATCCATTTACTGTATAGGCTATATAAACATTTATGCAAAGAAAAATCTAGTGTATAATGTCCATTTAACTGTGCTGCTTTAAGACAATGATTTATTTATATATTTGAAGACAGAGAGAAAGAACAGGTCCGAATAAGCTGACTGTGGGATCTTCTATTGCATACAGAAATAATTACATGTAAAACCATGGAGAGGAAAACTTCTTACTACAACAGCTAACTGTTTAGTGTTAGTTTATCAATATGCATTCCATTACCAATAGATATAACACAATAGCAAAATAATTTAATCTGTCACTTTATTGATGATTTGCAAAACTAATTAAAAACTTTAGTGGATGTTTCCACCTCGCTAAATTGGGGTGAGGCTAGTTTCTCTACTGCTCTAAACAATTGCTATTATTTTTTTTATGACTCTCTTTGGAGCATGGGGCAGACAAGATTTTATGGAAAAGCAAGCAGAATAAGTAATAAATACATATCACATTTTTTTGACAATGGATAATTAACCATTTTATTTTACAAGCTCATTATGAGTTTCAGTCACAAATGGATGACTGCTCTCCCCTTTATAACTGTCCTGAGGAGCTCAAACAAATCCTAATGGATAATAATTATGCAGACGGCAATAAAAACCATAAACAGGAACATCAATTGGCACATCATGTATTTGCCTGTACAGTACACCCAGGGCATGTATGGTTTAGATCACATGGGGCCACAGATCAATAGTTTAGAAGCTTTAAGGTCAGCATATATAAATGTATGGCTATGAAAAGCACAATTATTTTCCCTGTGGTCACAAAAACTAGGGCATAGAGCCGACAGCTGGCTATTCCTGCTTTAGCTAAGAACAATAGAAAGTAGCAGCAGAGTGAATTCACTCCTTTATTGATCATATTTGCTGATTTTCTTGAAAAAGAACTGCCCCACCTATGGCTACAGACCTCAATATAACCCCCCATAGTTTAGTCACAGCCAATTCCCCAGATGATATGGTGATTTTAGATTGATTAGGGAACACATTCTTGGTGTGATCTAAAACTACTCTTCTAAATGTTCCCATTTTTCTCACAAGGCTTGTTCAGTCATGTGATCAACAGTAGTTCTCAGGGTTGCTGGGAGGTGCTAAGCACAAACAATCATGATTTTAGCACACTATACTAATTTTGCAGAGGTGTCAACAGCCATAAATGTGGCAGGTACTTATTTACAGTCTCTTTACTTCTAACTAAAACAATGAGAATGATAAATGGGCAAAACGCAGAATACAAACACAAACAAAACAAGACATGACCAGAATGATTAGAAGAAATTGATGACCCACCAGAACCACTCTCTACCTATTATATGTAGCTTTGTAACAATCTTTATTAGTAATCCTAATTTGTGCAATTTATACAGCCAATACTGTAAGAGACTCTTACATGGAACATCTGAAGCTGGGGAAAAACTCTTGAAATTACTTGCTTTTTCTTTGGAGCAAATACGAAGAATAGCTGCAGTGCATAATGACTTTATTCACAAATAAGTACAAACATAATGACTATGTTTAGGCCCAAAGCCCTTAGTCATGTCTAAGGGCATAAAGCAATTTTAAACTTTTCTTCCTATTTGCTGCCGTTCCTGGGATTTCTGCAGAGATCCTATAGTCCGCAGGACACGTGCTGACCATTTTCAATTACCTTTTCTGGGATATTTAAAGGCATTCTAGCACCATGCATTCGTAAATAAAGTTATATATTTTGCTAATAAATACACATTTGAAGGTTATATATAAAGTTAAACTTGATTTGCTTAAAATTAATTATTTGCCTTCCCTTCAAGTATTTAAAAAAAAAAAAAAATATGACTTCTCATTTGTAAATGTTTGACACACCTAGTTTCTGTATTCTCTAAAGTTCTTTAAAGGGACATTAAACACTTTGAGATGGTAATATAAAATGATAAATTGAATTTAATGAAAAAGCTCTGCAATATACTTTCATTATTTATTTTGTCCTCTTTGCCTGTAATTCCATTCTAAAATTGTGAGCTTTTCAGTTCCTGATAGAAATGGAAGTGCAGAACACTGTTAAATCCAGCACAACCATTGGCTGCACACTCTAGTGACTTATGTATAACGGTCCCTAATTGGCCACAGTAGAGAAGGTAACACAAGTTACAACATGGCAGCTCCCAGTGTTTTATAGACACTAAAACTTTACACTTATTTTGTCACTTTTTAAACAACTAATGAAACTTTAAAAAATACATCTACATGTTAGTCATGGACTAATCTTTTCTTTGAATGCATCATTCTATCTAGCATGTATTTAGTGTTTAATGTCCCTTTAAGTTGCAGCTACCACTACAGAAAATGTGGCCATGATGATGCAAGAAGATGAAGAAAAAAACAAAAAATAAAATAAAAAGCCATCTCCTCTCACACTAAGCCTGGTTTAGTCTAATTAAAGTATCACCCAAGGCTATATTAATGCAATACAGTAATTCCTGGTAGACTTAAAGGGACATACCACCCACATTTTATATTTTATGATTTAGAAAGAGAATGCAATTTTAAACATCTTTCAAATTTACTTATATTATCTAATTTGTTTTATTCTCTTGATATTCTTTGATGAAAAGCATATCTAGATATGCTCACTAGCTGCTGATTGGTTGCTGCACATAGAAGCATTGTGTGATTGGCTCACCATGTGCATTGCTTTTTCTTCAACTAAGGATATTTAAAAAATTAAGCAAAATAAATAATGGAAGTAAATTTTAATGTTGTTTAAATTTCTATTCTCTATCTGAATCATGAAAGAAAGATTTTGGGTTTAGTGGCCCTTTAATGTTAGGCTTATTATTGATCACTATGCTTAACTGTACCAAACACATTTATACATAAAATTAAATGAACACAAAGCAATTGTCTAAATTTACATACGTGATCATATCCTCAGGCTCCTTATTAGACATCTGAATACTTGTCATGCACATGGGCCTGCCAACTTCCTTGTCCAAATGCCGTAGTATGCTGTCCAACGCTTTGCGCACTTGAGGATAGTAAACTGACATACCTAGAGGCAAACCCACTTATTACTGTCAGAGAAAACTCAGTTACACACACTGTTAACATATTACAGGGTTGTACAACCTAAGGCACAGAGGGCACAATTTGGTGCTGTACAGCATTTATCTGTTCTATGAATGAGATTTTAACTTTAAAGCTATCTGGGTTTAATGGAGAAGTGAATGTTAAAAGAACATTTTATTAGTATATTAAATGCACAGCACTGTATTTCAAAAAATTAGAAGCATTTGTTTTTAAATATGCTTCTCTCTGCAAAATCTGCTGCAGAGAAAAGATGTTAGTGTGTGTGTGGGATCTACTGTACATATAGCCTAAGTTTGCATGCACATGCATTTGTCTACTGCACTTGCACAGACTGCTGCAAGTGATGTCACTCCAACAGGTATAACTTGCATGAAGAATTTTTACAGATAATGTGAAATTATCCTAATTGTATCTAAAATGTACCACTGTGCTTCTTGAATACCAATTTAATGCTCCTTTAGGAGAAAGAAAGAAAAAATGATGGGGGAAAGTCCTGCTTATTTGGCAGCCACAATACAATGAGCTTGATACATCAATGTATTGTGTTTCCAGGGACAAATTTGGAAATCCCTAGCAATCTTTAATGGAAACTAAAATCTGCTCTTCCTCATGTCTTGGACTTAAAGGGATAGTCTAGTCAAAATTAAACGTTCATGATTCAGATAAGAGTATGCAATTTTAAGCAACTTTCTAATTTACTCCTAATATCAATTTTTCTTTGTTCTCTTGCTACCTTTATTTCAATGTAAACTTAGAAGCCGGGCCATTTTTGTTTCAGCACCTGGGTAACACTTCCTGATTGGTGGCTACATTTAGACACCAATCAGAAAGCACTACCAAGGTGCTGAAACAAAAATGGGCCGGCTCTTAAGCTTACATTTCTGCTTTTTCAAATAAAGATACCAAGAGAACGAATAAAAATAAGAACATTGCTTAAAACTGCATGCTCTATCTGAATCATGAAAGTTAAATTTTGACTAGACTATTCCTTTAAGCACAATAAACATTACTGCACCATCTTACACAAAAGCTCTTCATTTTACAACACAAAGTTCAAACTTTTTTCAGGATGGAAAGCAGAGTTTCACAGTGAATCTATTGCTTTTGCTAAAGAAATCACAAAATAAGACTATGGGGCCTATTTATGAAAGTGCAAGTGGATATGATACGATGTAGCGTATCACATCCGCCGCACATCAATAAATGCCGACAGCATACGCTGTCGGCATTTATTATTGCACAAGCCGTTCTTGAGAACGGCTTGTGCAGTGCTGCCCCCTGGCCAATCGTGCCGCTAGCAGGGGGTGTCAATCAGCCCGATCGTATAGGATCGGGCGGATTGATGTCCGCAGCCTCAGAGCAGGAGGACAAGTTAAAGACCGCTGCTTTATAACTGCTGTTTCTGGCAAGCCTGAAGGCTCGCGTGGAATCAGGGGGCTTGATAATTCCGCCCCAAGTCTATTTCAAATTCAGGTGTAAAGTGTTCACAATTGATCTTCCTCTTCCCTATCGATCTGTTTTGCTTAATCTAAAAAGAAAATATATTGCATGTAGGAAAACAGAAGAAGTTCCCAGAAACATCTATTACTGCTATCATAAACATTAAGGCATTTAATGGCTTGAAAGAGGAGTTGTTAAAGGGATATTAAACGGTACTTCTTTGCTAAAACCAATATTTTAAATCAAAGTAAACATAAAAAGAAACAGATTGTGCATAAAAACAGCAAACAACTAACTTGTTTTTTAGCATTTCTCACTGTAGGCCCTGCCCTCAGTGAGATGAAAGGGACATTTTTGAAACTTAAAGGGACACTAAACCCAAACGTTTTCTTTAAATGATTCAGATAGAGCATGCAATTTAAAACAACTTTATAATTTACTCCTATTATCAATTTTTCTTTGTTCTCTTGCTATATGTATTTAAAAAGCAGAAATGTAAAGCTTAAGAGCCAGACCATTTTTTGGTTCAGAACCTGGGTTATGCTTGCTTATTGGTTTGATTAATGTAGCCACCAATAGACAGCGCTAGTTCATGTGTACCATATAGCAAATATTGTTATTTATGAGTCAGCACTGATTGGCAAAAATGCAAGTCTGTCAAAAGAACTAAAGTAAGGGGGCAGTCTGCAGAGGCTTAGATATATTGTAATCACAGATGTAAAAATTATATTAATATATCCGTGATGGTTATAAAAAATGGAGGAATGGGTAATAAACAGATTATCTATCTTTCTAAACAATAAAAATGCTGGCATAGACTGTCCCTTTAAGTATATGCCACTGTGTAGTGCTTTTTTATTAGTACAATGAAAAAAAAAAAATTATGTTAGAAAAGTTGTATCTTTGTAAAAAAAGTAGCTTGGTACATAATCAATAAAATACCTCACTACAAATTGATATTTTAAAAATCATATTCCAGCTCATGTTGTGATATGTTTCAAGAAATAAAGATCAAAACAAACCTATTACTTTTGCTTCTTCATCAGTCAAAGTTTTATTTAGAAATATTTTCTTTACACGCAAAGTATTTCCTGAGGGAAGAACAACTCCTGTTGTGGGCATGGGGGGTTCACCATCCTTTTGCTGCAAACTGTCAGCTATAACAAGGAAGACTCTGAGACCTATATTCATTCTCTGCGAAAAGACAAGAAATTAAGACACATTAATCATAATATAAATTAAATATTGGCAGCTCCACTATATACATTCATTCATAACTTTACTGTCAACGCCACGTCCAATGGGATTACTCTCTTCATTTGTAGTTTAGGATATTGAAAGTGGAACACACTGAAATTACCATCAAGGAAATCATTCTGGCAGTGCAGGAATATAAATAAAGTCAAAAAACAAACTGACCATGTTTTATTTCAAACTAAATCTAACTTGTAAAATATTGATTTTTCTAGCCAAAGAGTTCTATCTTTGGATAAAAATCCTCATTCCCTAAACAAGTCTGCCCAAACAAAGGCAGAGCGACAGTTATCAGATAAAATACCCTTATATTCTAACAAATTCGCCTCACTTTTTTTTTTGTCAGTGTCAACCTTTATATAAGTGTAATAAAAATATACAGAATAATTACATAATATTTTGACTAAAACCATTTCAAGATAAAGGGATTAACCCCTTTGCGGCTGAGCAATTTCTAAACGGTCTGTTGAAGCCATTTTTGCACTATTACACTCACTGAATTCCAGTGATTCTTTACCCATACAAATGATTTTTTAAGCACATTACTTACAGTGGTTTACAGGTACATCACATAATGGCAAACAGCTACTACCCAGCATTTAAAAGTCAAAAGGTTTTATCAAATTATATTTTTTTTTTTTAGAGAATGCATGAAAAATAAGTCATTTTATAAAGTCTGAAATCAAAACTCTATAATTACACAATTTGTATCAACCCACTTTCCCAAAGCACCAAACTGTAGTACTTTATATTTTCCAATAAAAATTAGTAAATGAAAACAGAAGATAAAAATACATTTTTGTCACTTGCACACTATATAAAGACGTTACAAACATCTGATATCTACACAAAGTTATAATTTCTGATTGTGGGCGGACGAAGACTTATAACATCTTGAAATTGTATGCATTGTACACCTGCCCATATCTCATTACCACAGAGAGAAATAAAAACTTTCACCAACAAATTATTTATAAAATGGTTTTTTTATACTCATGTCTGCAGTTGTTTTTAGAACACTGCTTAAAGGGACATTAAACACTAAATTAAACCAAAGATTATCCTGAGAATAAATTGTACATGTATTTTTAAAAATGATATTAGTTGTTTAAATATTGAAAAAAACATAATTTATGCTTACCTGATACATTTATTTCTCTTGTGATGTATCGAGTCCACGGATTCATCCTTACTTGTGGGATATTCTCCTGCCCTACAGGAAGTGGCAAAGAGAGCACCCACAGCAGAGCTGCCTATATAGCTCCCCCCTTAGCTCCACCCCCCAGTCATTCGACCGAAGGCTAGGAAGAAAAAGGAGAAACCATAGGGTGCAGAGGTGACTGAAAGTTTAAAAATAAAAATATATACGCCTGTCTTAAAAAAACAGGGCGGGCCGTGGACTCGATACATCACAAGAGAAATAAATTTATCAGGTAAGCATAAAAATATGTTTTCTCTTGTAAGATGTATCGAGTCCACGGATTCATCCATACTTATGGGATACCAATACCAAAGCTTTAGGACACGGATGAAGGGAGGGACAAGACAGGCACCTTAAACGGAAGGCACCACTGCTTGTAGAACCTTTCTCCCAAAAATAGCCTCTGAAGAAGCAAAAGTATCGAATTTGTAAAATATGGAAAAAGTATGAAGCGAAGACCAAGTCGCCGTCTTACAAATCTGTTCAACAGAAGCCTCATTTTTAAAAGCCCATGTGGAAGCCACAGCTCTAGTAGAATGAGCAGTAATCCTTTCAGGAGGCTGCCGTCCAGCAGTCTCATAGGCCAAACGGATGATGCTTTTTAGCCAAAAGGAAAGAGAGGTAGCCGTAGCCCTTTGACCTCTCCGTTTACCAGAATAAACAACAAAGAAGATGTTTGACGGAAATCTTTAGTTGCTTGTAAATAGAATTTTAAAGCACGAACCACATCAAGATTGTGTAACAGACGTTCCTTCTTAGATGAAGGATTAGGACACAAAGAAGAACCACAATCTCTTGATTGATATTCTTATTAGAAACAACCTTAGGAAGAAACCCAGGTTTGGTACGTAAAACCACCTTATCTGCATGGAAAACAAGGTAAGGGGAATCACATTGTAAAGCAGATAGCTCAGAAACTCTTCGAACCGAAGAGATAGCTACTAAAAACAAAACTTTCCAAGATAGAAGCTTAATATCTATGGAATGCATAGGTTCAAATGGAACCCCTTGAAGAACTTTAAGAACTGAGTTAAGGCTCCATGGCGGAGCAACAGGTTTAAATAGGCTTGATTCTGACCAAAGCCTTACTAAATGCTTTAACGTCTGGGACATCTGCCAGATGTTTTTGAAGTAGAATAGACAAAGCAGATATTTGACCCTTAAGAGAACTAGCAGATAATCCCTTCTCCAAACCCTCTTGGAGAAAAGACAATATTCTAGGAATCCTAATCTTACTCCACGAGTAACCTCTGGATTCACACCAATAAAGATATTTGCGCCAAATCTTATGATAAATCTTCCTGGTGACAGGCTTTCTAGCCTGAATCAGGGTATCAATGACCGATTCAGAGAAACCACGCTTTGATAAAATCATGCGTTCAATCTCCAAGCAGTCAGATGCAGAGAAATTAGATTTGGATGCATGAACGTGCCTTGAATTAGAAATTCCCGCCTCATTGGCAGAGTCCACAGTTGAACAGATGACATGTCCACCAGGTCTGCATACCAAGTCCTGCGTGGCCACGCAGGAGCTATCAGAATTACCGAAACTCTCTCCTGCTTGATTCTGGCAACCAGACGTGGAAGGAGAGGAAACGGTGGAAATACATAAGCCAGATTGAAGGACCAAGGCACTGCTAGAGCATCTATCAGTACTGCCTTGGGATCCCGGAACCTGGACCCGTAACGAGGAAGTTTGGCATTCTGACGAGACGCCATCAGATCCAATTCTGGTGTGCCCCATAGCTGAATCAGCTGGGCGAATACCTCCGGATGGAGTTCCCACTCTCCCGGATGAAGAGTCTGACGACTTAGAAAATCCGCCTCCCAGTTCTCTACTCCTGGGATGTGGATTGCTGAGAGATGGCAAGAGTGATCCACTGCCCACCGGATTATTTTGGTTACCTCCATCATCGCTAGAGAACTCCTTGTTCCTCCCTGATGATTGATATAAGCTACAGTCGTGATGATGTCCGACTGAAACCTGATGAATTTGGCCGCAGCAAGCTGAGGCCACGCCTGAAGCGCATTGAAAATCGCTCTCAGTTCTAAAATGTTTATCGGGAGAAGAGCTTCCTCCCGAGACCATAAGCCCTGTGTTTTCAGGGAGTTTTCAGGGAGTTCCAGACTGCACCCCAGCCTAGCAGGCTGGAATCTGTTGTTACAATGAGCCACTCTGGCCTGCGGAAGCACATTCCCTGAGACAGGTGGTCCTGAGACAACCACCAGAGAAGAGAATCTCTGGTCTCCTGGTCCAGATGCAGTTGAGGAGATAAGTCTGCATAATCCCCATTCCACTGTTTGAGCATGCATAGTTGCAGTGGTCTGAGGTGTAGACGGGCAAAAGGAACTATGTCCATTGCCGCTACCATGAGTCCGATTACCTCCATACACTGAGCCACTGATGGCCGAGGAATGGAATGAAGAGCTCGGCAAGTGGATAAGATTTTTAACTTTCTGAGCTCCGTAAGAAATATTCTCATTTCTATCAGAGTCCCTAGGAAGGAAACTCTTGTAAGAGGGAAGAGAGAACTCTTTTTTATGTTCACCTTCCACCCGTGAGATGTCAGAAAAGCCAACACAATGTCTGTGTGAGACTTGGCTAGCTGGAAAGTCGACGCCTGAATTAAGATGTCGTCTAGATAAGGCGCCACTGCTATGCCCCGTGGTCGTAGAACCGCCAGAAGGGACCCTAGCACCTTTGTGAAAATTCTGGGAGCCGTGGACAACCAGAAAGGAAGGGCCACAAACTGGTAATGCCTGTTTAGAAAGGCGAATGTGAGGAATTGATGATGATCTCTGTGAATAGAAATAAAACGGTACTGTGCCTTTAAGAGAAAAAAAGCTGCACAAGTTCTGCAAAAGAGTGTAAAAAAGCAGTAAACTTAACAAAATTTTTACAGAAGTATCTTACAGCCTTAGTAACTTTGCACAACTATGCAAATAAACAATTAACCACTTAATGGCAAAACCGGATTGAAAAAACGTCAAATCCGGTAAAAAACAGAATTTATGTTTGCCTGATAAATTACTTTCTCCAACGGTGTGTCCGGTCCACGGCGTCATCCTTACTTGTGGGATATTCTCTTCCCCAACAGGAAATGGCAAAGAGCCCAGCAAAGCTGGTCACATGATCCCTCCTAGGCTCCGCCTACCCCAGTCATTCGACCGACGTTAAGGAGGAATATTTGCATAGGAGAAACCATATGGTACCGTGGTGACTGTAGTTAAGAAAATAAATTATCAGACCTGATTAAAAAAACCAGGGCGGGCCGTGGACCGGACACACCGTTGGAGAAAGTAATTTATCAGGCAAACATAAATTCTGTTTTCTCCAACATAGGTGTGTCCGGTCCACGGCGTCATCCTTACTTGTGGGAACCAATACCAAAGCTTTAGGACACGGATGAAGGGAGGGAGCAAATCAGGTCACCTAAATGGAAGGCACCACGGCTTGCAAAACCTTTCTCCCAAAAATAGCCTCAGAAGAAGCAAAAGTATCAAACTTGTAAAATTTGGTAAAAGTGTGCAGTGAAGACCAAGTCGCTGCCCTACATATCTGATCAACAGAAGCCTCGTTCTTGAAGGCCCATGTGGAAGCCACAGCCCTAGTGGAATGAGCTGTGATTCTTTCGGGAGGCTGCCGTCCGGCAGTCTCGTAAGCCAATCTGATGATGCTTTTAATCCAAAAAGAAAGAGAGGTAGAAGTTGCTTTTTGACCTCTCCTTTTACCGGAATAAACAACAAACAAGGAAGATGTTTGTCTAAAATCCTTTGTAGCATCTAAATAGAATTTTAGAGCGCGAACAACATCCAAATTGTGCAACAATCGTTCCTTCTTTGAAACTGGTTTCGGACACAGAGAAGGTACGATAATCTCCTGGTTAATGTTTTTGTTAGAAACAACTTTTGGAAGAAAACCAGGTTTAGTACGTAAAACCACCTTATCTGCATGGAACACCAGATAAGGAGGAGAACACTGCAGAGCAGAAAATTCTGAAACTCTTCTAGCAGAAGAAATTGCAACTAAAAACAAAACTTTCCAAGATAATAACTTAATATCAACGGAATGTAAGGGTTCAAACGGAACCCCCTGAAGAACTGAAAGAACCAAATTGAGACTCCAAGGAGGAGTCAAAGGTTTGTAAACAGGCTTAATTCTAACCAGAGCCTGAACAAAGGCTTGAACATCTGGCACAGCTGCCAGCTTTTTGTGAAGTAACACAGACAAGGCAGAAATCTGTCCCTTCAGGGAACTTGCAGATAATCCTTTTTCCAATCCTTCTCCAAATTTTGTGGTAAATCTTTCTAGTTACAGGCTTTCTGGCCTGAACAAGAGTATCGATAACAGAATCTGAGAACCCTCGCTTCGATAAGATCAAGCGTTCAATCTCCAAGCAGTCAGCTGGAGTGAAACCAGATTCGGATGTTCGAACGGACCCTGAACAAGAAGGTCTCGTCTCAAAGGTAGCTTCCAAGGTGGAGCCGATGACATATTCACCAGATCTGCATACCAAGTCCTGCGTGGCCACGCAGGAGCTATCAAGATCACCGACGCCCTCTCCTGATTGATCCTGGCTACCAGCCTGGGGATGAGAGGAAACGGCGGGAACACATAAGCTAGTTTGAAGGTCCAAGGTGCTACTAGTGCATCCACTAGAGCCGCCTTGGGATCCCTGGATCTGGACCCGTAGCAAGGAACTTTGAAGTTCTGACGAGAGGCCATCAGATCCATGTCTGGAATGCCCCACAGCTGAGTGACTTGGGCAAAGATTTCCGGATGGAGTTCCCACTCCCCCGGATGCAATGTCTGACGACTCAGAAAATCCGCTTCCCAATTTTCCACTCCTGGGATGTGGATAGCAGACAGGTGGCAGGAGTGAGACTCCGCCCATAGAATGATTTTGGTCACTTCTTCCATCGCTAGGGAACTCCTTGTTCCCCCCTGATGGTTGATGTACGCAACAGTTGTCATGTTGTCTGATTGAAACCGTATGAACTTGGCCCTCGCTAGCTGAGGCCAAGCCTTGAGAGCATTGAATATCGCTCTCAGTTCCAGAATATTTATCGGTAGAAGAGATTCTTCCCGAGACCAAAGACCCTGAGCTTTCAGGGATCCCCAGACCGCGCCCCAGCCCATCAGACTGGCGTCGGTCGTGACAATGACCCACTCTGGTCTGCGGAATGTCATCCCTTGTGACAGGTTGTCCAGGGACAGCCACCAACGGAGTGAGTCTCTGGTCCTCTGATTTACTTGTATCTTCGGAGACAAGTCTGTATAGTCCCCATTCCACTGACTGAGCATGCACAGTTGTAAAGGTCTTAGATGAATGCGCGCAAAAGGAACTATGTCCATTGCCGCTACCATCAACCCGATCACTTCCATGCACTGAGCTATGGAAGGAAGAGGAACGGAATGAAGTATCCGACAAGAGTCTAGAAGTTTTGTTTTTCTGGCCTCTGTCAGGAAAATCCTCATTTCTAAGGAGTCTATTATTGTTCCCAAGAAGGGAACCCTTGTTGACGGAGATAGAGAACTCTTTTCCACGTTCACTTTCCATCCGTGAGATCTGAGAAAGGCCAGGACAATGTCCGTGTGAGCCTTTGCTTGAGGAAGGGACGACGCTTGAATCAGAATGTCGTCCAAGAAAGGTACTACAGCAATGCCCCTTGGTCTTAGCACAGCTAGAAGGGACCCTAGTACCTTTGTGAAAACCCTTGGAGCAGTGGCTAATCCGAAAGGAAGCGCCACGAACTGGTAATGTTTGTCCAGGAATGCGAACCTTAGGAACCGATGATGTGCCTTGTGGATAGGAATATGTAGATACGCATCCTTTAAATCCACCGTGGTCATGAATTGACCTTCCTGGATGGAAGGAAGAATAGTTCGAATGGTTTCCATCTTGAACGATGGAACCTTGAGAAACTTGTTTAAGATCTTGAGATCCAAGATTGGTCTGAACGTTCCCTCTTTTTTGGGAACTATGAACAGATTGGAGTAGAACCCCATCCCTTGTTCTCTTAATGGAACAGGATGAATCACTCCCATTTTTAACAGGTCTTCTACACAATGTAAGAATGCCTGTCTTTTTATGTGGTCTGAAGACAACTGAGACCTGTGGAACCTCCCCCTTGGGGGAAGTCCCTTGAATTCCAGAAGATAACCTTGGGAGACTATTTCTAGCGCCCAAGGATCCAGAACATCTCTTGCCCAAGCCTGAGCGAAGAGAGAGAGAGTCTGCCCCCCACCAGATCCGGTCCCGGATCGGGGGCCAACATTTCATGCTGTCTTGGTAGCAGTGGCAGGTTTCGTGGCCTGCTTTCCCTTGTTCCAGCCTTGCATTGGTCTCCAAGCTGGCTTGGCTTGAGAAGTATTACCCTCTTGCTTAGAGGACGTAGCACTTTGGGTTGGTCCGTTTCTACGAAAATTAGGTTTATTTTTTGCCTTGAAAGGCCGATCCTGAGGAAGGGCGTGGCCCTTACCCCAGTGATATCAGAGATAATCTCTTTCAAGTCAGGGCCAAACAGCGTTTTCCCCTTGAAAGGAATGTTAAGTAGCTTGTTCTTGGAAGACGCATCAGCCGACCAAGATTTCAACCAAAGCGCTCTGCGCGCCACAATAGCAAACCCTGAATTCTTAGCCGCTAACCTAGCCAATTGCAAAGTGGCGTCTAGGGTGAAAGAATTAGCCAATTTGAGAGCATTGATTCTGTCCATAATCTCCTCATAAGGAGGAGAATCACTATCGACCGCCTTTATCAGCTCATCGAACCAGAAACATGCGGCTGTAGAGACAGGGACAATGCATGAAATTGGTTGTAGAAGGTAACCCTGCTGAACAAACATTTTCTTAAGCAAACCTTCTAATTTTTTATCCATAGGATCTTTGAAAGCACAACTATCCTCTATGGGTATAGTGGTGCGTTTGTTTAAAGTGGAAACCGCACCCTCGACCTTGGGGACTGTCTGCCATAAGTCCTTTCTGGGGTCGACCATAGGAAACAATTTTTTTAAATATGGGGGGAGGGACGAAAGGAATACCGGGCCTTTCCCATTCTTTATTAACAATGTCCGCCACCCGCTTGGGTATAGGAAAAGCTTCTGGGAGCCCCGGCACCTCTAGGAACTTGTCCATTTTACATAGTTTCTCTGGGATGACCAACTTGTCACAATCATCCAGAGTGGATAATACCTCCTTAAGCAGAATGCGGAGATGTTCCAACTTAAATTTAAATGCAATCACATCAGGTTCAGCTTGTTGAGAAATGTTCCCTGAATCAGTAATTTCTCCCTCAGACAAAACCTCCCTGGCCCCATCAGACTGGGTTAGGGGCCCATCAGAAATATCATTATCAGCGTCGTCATGCTCTTCAGTATCTAAAACAGAGCAATCGCGCTTACGCTGATAAGTGTTCATTTTGGCTAAAATGTTTTTGACAGAATTATCCATTACAGCCGTTAATTGTTGCATAGTAAGGAGTATTGGCGCGCTAGATGTACTAGGGGCCTCCTGAGTGGGCAAGACTCGTGTAGACGAAGGAGGGAATGATGCAGTACCATGCTTACTCCCCTCACTTGAGGAATCATCTTGGGCATCATTGTCATTGTCACATAAATCACATTTATTTAAATGAATAGGAATTCTGGCTTCCCCACATTCAGAACACAGTCTATCTGGTAGTTCAGACATGTTAAACAGGCATAAACTTGATAACAAAGTACAAAAAAACGTTTTAAAATAAAACCGTTACTGTCACTTTAAATTTTAAACTGAACACACTTTATTACTGCAATTGCGAAAAAACATGAAGGAATTGTTCAAAATTCACCAAATTTTCACCACAGTGTCTTAAAGCCCTAAAAGTATTGCACACCAAATTTGGAAGCTTTAACCCTTAAAATAACGGAACCGGAGCCGTTTTGAACTTTAACCCCTTTACAGTCCCTGGTATCTGCTTTGCTGAGACCCAACCAAGCCCAAAGGGGAATACGATACCAAATGACGCCTTCAGAAAGCCTTTTCTAAGTATCAGAGCTCCTCTCACATGCGACTGCATGCCATGCCTCTCAAAAACAAGTGCGCCACACCGGCGCGAAAATGAGGCTCTGCCTATGCTCTGGGAAAGCCCCTAAGAATAAGGTGTCTAAAACAGTGCCTGCCGATATTATTATATCAAAATACCCAGATAAAATGATTCCTCAAGGCTAAATATCGATTTAGCCCAGAAAAAGTCTACAGTCTTAATAAGCCCTTGTGAAGCCCTTATTTACGATCGTAATAAACATGGCTTACCGGATCCCATAGGGAAAATGACAGCTTCCAGCATTACATCGTCTTGTTAGAATGTGTCATACCTCAAGCAGCAAGAGACTGCTCACTGTTCCCCCAACTGAAGTTAATTGCTCTCAACAGTCCTGTGTGGAACAGCCATGGATTTTAGTGACGGTTGCTAAAATCATTTTCCTCATACAAACAGAAATCTTCATCTCTTTTCTGTTTCTGAGTAAATAGTACATGCCAGCACTATTTCAAAATAACAAACTCTTGATTGAATAATAAAAACTACAGTTAAACAGTAAAAAACTCTAAGCCATCTCCGTGGAGATGTTGCCTGTACAACGGCAAAGAGAATGACTGGGGTAGGCGGAGCCTAGGAGGGATCATGTGACCAGCTTTGCTGGGCTCTTTGCCATTTCCTGTTGGGGAAGAGAATATCCCACAAGTAAGGATGACGCCGTGGACCGGACACACCTATGTTGGAGAAAAGACTTTCAGCACCTTGCCACATCTCTGCTGTGGCGCCTACCTGCCCTTCAGAACGATTTGTGGGGAAAAAACCTCCTTTACAGCCCTCAAACATAGCAGGAACCTCTAGAAAAGCAGTTGGATGATTCTTAAAGAAAAGAAACTGCGCAACTGAGGCACGAAAATAGGCCCCTCCCACCTCACTCGATGTTTTGAGGCCTATTAGAAAAACACCTGAGTGTCTCTAAATTAACTATGTGGGTTAAAAAACAAACCCTAACACAAGCCACAATGACCCCTTCAGTCCCTTCAAAAAAACGTTATAATTGCATCATTTACTGAACAAACAAAAAACTTTTTTTTTTTTTTTCTTAACAGTGTCACCAGTAACAAATGAGCCTTTCAAGTAAGCTGAAATTCCTATTCCAAGTGTCTGAAAACAGCTTACCCTTTCCCCATGGGGATATTGCCAGCCTTTTCTAGAATAAACACAGTCTGTCTAGAAAAACATAGACTGAACATACCTCATATGCAGCTTAGCATGCAAACCGTTCCCCCAACTGAAGTTTTCCTGTACTCTTCAGCCCTTGTGAGAACAGCAATGGATCTTAGTTACAAAGTGCTAAGATCATAATCCTCCTTGCAGAAATCATCTCTTTTTCTGCCAAAGAGTAAATAGTACACACCGGCACCATTTAAAATAACAAACTTTTGCTTGAGAAATAAAAAACTAACATTTTTGTCACCACACTCGCTCTGCACTTCCTAGTTACTTAGAGTAGGCAAAGAGAATGACTGGGGGGTGGAGCTAAGGGGGGAGCTATATAGGCAGCTCTGCTGTGGGTGCTCTCTTTGCCACTTCCTGTAGGGGAGGAGAATATCCCACAAGTAAGGATGAATCCGTGGACTTGATACATCTTACAAGAGAAATAAGGGTAATAATCTAATGTCTATAAAGCAGTGGGTGCTGCCATATTGTAACTTAGGTTATATTTTAAGCTGAGGCCAATTAGGAATGGTTATAAATGGCTTACTAGAGTGTGCACCCAATCACTGTGTAGAATATAGCGATGCCTGAACTTAAATGTTTAACATGAATTGGAAAGCCCAGAATATTCAAAATTAAATTACAGGAAAAAAGAAATAATGAAAGTATATTGCAAAGTTGTTTTACTACATGTAATGAAACCATTTATATTAATATATTGAGGTGTTTAATGTCCATTTAATATCTGTGTAAGAAGAAGAAGGATAAATGAGCCCTAACCGCAACAACAAAACAAAATGAGGCAACCAGTTGCTACCATATGACCTTTATTACTATTCAGTAGTAAGACATTAATAGTAACTCATTCTGAAAATATCAAAGAAAGCTTTACCTCTGGGTTAATAGTAAAAGTTTTAGGAGATTTTCCAACGCTGAGAAGATCAAATATAATTTCTTTCATTGCAAAATCTAAACGTTCCTATAAAAAAAAAAAAGAAAAATTATAATAATAATTACAAAAAAAGTACATTTCAATAAATATGCCCAGTGATACAATCTTTTGGACAGCAGCTGTGCGTTTGCCAAGTAATAGGATTCACATATACTTGTCATTCCCATATAGTATCAAATTGTACTCTTAGCAAAGCCACAGTGTAAGCAAGACATTCTCTGCACAGGGATTCGGTGAGACTGACTTACATGCAGCCCCAATCATTCTTTTAACTTCAGTGATGAAGAATGGAAACCCTTGTAGAGAAGGGGGGACATTAAGAGGACATGAAACGAAAAGGTTTTATTTCATGATTTAGATAGATCATGCGATTGTAAACAACTTTCTAATTTACTTCGGATATAAATTCTTCTTTATTCCCTTGGTAACTTTTTTTGAAAAGCAGGGACGTATGCTCAGGATCCCGCCCATTTCAGGAGCACTATATGGCAGCAGCTTTTCAAGAATGTTATTAATTTGCAAGAGCATTAGATGGCAGCACTATTGCCTGCTATGTAGTGCTCCAGACACATACCGAGGTATCTCTTCAACAAAGAATACCATGGGAGAAAAGCAAATTTGATAATAGAAGTAAACTGGAAACTTTTTTTAAAATTTGTATGCGCTGCCTCTAATTCCCAAAATAATTTTGGGGGTTTTATATCCCTTTAAAACTACACTTATAAAATTGACATTTCCTTTATAAATATAAGTAATCTTGTTTTTTTCACAGTCATACAGTCTATCTAGAAAGAAAAGATACTACAGTGCCCAGTGACAGAGAGCTGTGTGTTTATAGCAGGTGTACAAGACTCCTCTCCTTATGCTATCTGCCACGGATGCGAAAATTAGTCACGTCATCAACATTTGTACCATATAGTAGACGAAAACTGTTGGGAGTATGCAAAAAGCACACTTACCTGAGCAATGAACTGAATGATCTTCACAAATATATTAAGAGGTGTGTCCCGAGGCACTACACTACGAGAGCCTTTGGGGAAAAGTGCAGATACAATGCTCATAAGGCGGCTGGAGAAAAAAATGAAAAGAAGAAGTGTAATTTAGAACTTCAGTTAGCCTTGTGTAGGCCCCTTGACTAAATTTTTGTCAAGAAATAAATAAAATCTAAACAACAATAATTATATATATTTAAAAAAAAAAAAAAAGCAATTGTCACAGTTGCTTAAGATAAATAGCATTCAGAAGCTATAGCTAGGTGCTATCCCGGCTGAAAACAATGTATAAATGTATCTACAAAAATAATCCTAGATGCTAATGAAACATTTTGTTAAAATAAGTAAATAAATAAGTAAAGGGAAACTGAACCCAAATTTTATCTTTCATGATTCAGATAGAGCATGCAATTTTAAGCAACTTTCTAATTTACTCCTATTATCAATTTTTCTTCATTCTCTTGCTATCTTAATTTGAAAAGCAAGAATGTAAGATTGGAAGCCGGCCCATTTTTGCTTTACAACCTGGGTTGTGCTTGCTGATTGGTGGCTAAATACTGTCCAGGGTCTTCCAGGGTCTAAACCAAAAATTGTCTGGCTCCTTAGCTTAGATGCCTTCTTTATCAAATAAAGATAGCAAGAGAACGAAAAAAAAATTGATAATAGGAGTAAATTAGAAACTTGCTGAAAATTGCATGCTCTATCTGAATCATGAAAGAAAAAATGTGGGTGTAGTATCCCTATAACTATGGTGTTGAAAATGCAATGCTTACTCTAGGGGTTGAAAAATGTCGATAAAACCTAGTAGCTCACACATTCCTAACCATTAAAGCCTGTATTTAGAACATGACAATGTCAGTATAGAAAAATAAAAATAGTAGCTCCCTGGATACTAGGATTTATTTGCTATCTTATAAGCAATGTCGATAACTACTCCCAGCAGTGGCGACTGGTTAAGTTTGAAGTTGGGGGGGCACTAGACCACACACCATGAAATAAAGCCCCACCCCTCCCTCAGATGGCTCCGCCCATGAATTGTTATATATATATATATATATATATATAGTAATAAGGAGGGAAGAAATATGTATAATTTACTACCCATTTCATACAATTACATGTACCTTATAAATCTACAGATTTATGCTCTCAATTCATTCACACATGCCTTGTGCCACAATGCATTATGCCTGCTTCCCTTTGTGAAGCAGAATGCATACAGCCAATTTAAATAAAAGCTGCAAAAGAAAAAAAAAAAAGGTATATACTGAAACACTTTTGATAACCCCATTATGAAACTTATTTCCAAACATGAAACTTATTTCCAAACATGAGTTAGAAAGTGCTTCCATAGGGAAATGGTTTTGCTTCTGCAGTTCTGCTCAAATTAAATGTACTAAAACTGAAATAATTTTGTTACTGATCATAAATAGTTAAACAAGGCAGCCAGAAAGGGCTCTAACCCCCCCACCCCACCCCTGGAATGTATTAGTCTGCAGAGAGCTGCATATCAAAGTACACCACACAGATAGGAAGCTTTATGCTGTGTGAGTTACATAGCTGTTGTCTAAATGCTGCCTGTCAAGATGATATGCAGCCTGAGATAACTCACACAGTATAAAGCTAATAAGCAGCCATTAGTGTATATTAAAAATAATGTTATTTGTCCATCATATTGATGCTATTGCCCCCACTTATACTGCCAAATATATATACACCTACAGGACCTATATGGAACAGGAATCATTTAACAATAAACAAACCTTGTTTATTGTGGTCACCTTTCACCTTGCTAAGTTCATTGCTATCCTGTATTGCGTCCCTCCAGCTCCTACCTGTTCTCTTCTCGCTCTGCAGCATTAATCTTGCTCTCTGGATCAGCTCTATTCTAACCTCTCCCTTCACAACTTGCTCAAGACAAAGTAAGCTATAAAGTGGGAGGGCAGAGTAGAACTGAACCGGGCAACAAGATTAATGTTGCAGAGACTCAAGCACATGGCGAGATGAGGGCTTTGAAGTATTCATTTTGCAGCTTGCCACGGGGAACCATTTTTTATTTAACAGGTTCAGCTCTGCTCCTCCTCTCTCCCCCTTCACCCTTTGAGCCATGATCTCCTGTGACCGTTATAATTATATATAGTATAACAGTGTTATACTTACTAATCATGTGAAAGCTCTCTCCCAGACTGCCACCATTATATATTCCTCTGCGCCTTTTCAAAAGGCTTGTGTGCACTGCTCACGCCGGCCAGGTTCCTCCCCCCGCCATCACTTACACTGACTCACATAGCTCTCACTCGCACAGTCAGAACTGTGTGATTAACAAGGTATGGGGTTGGAAGGGGACGCTGCAGGCACTTAGAAATAAGTGCAAGAAGCTTGAAGCCTATACTTCTATCGCACGTGTGGTGCGATAGATAGAACAGTAAAAACAGCATTTTTTTATTTTTTTTTTACAAAATTGGACTGTAACCCTTTTTAGCTGAATAAATATAATTTTTCCAATAGGGAGCTATTGGAAAATTTATATTTATTCAGCCAAAAAAGTTTTTTCCCCCTCTCTTTTTGGGGTTCACGTGCGGATGTGCTACTATAGAGGAGCTTCCACTGACTCCCAGCATCAGGATTTGAATTTTTACATAACAACATTCCCATTTCCTGCATATGTGTAAGAGGTTAATAAAAAAAAAGATTAGAAAGACACTAAGAAAAATATTTAGAATACTCTTTTACTTGTTACATCAATTTCCTTCAACATTACTTTTCAATATCTTTTCCTACTTTGTTAACTTATTTATTAAGACTCAATAACATGCATTAGTGCATTCAATTCTAAAACATCTATTGTCAGGAAACAATAAAAAAAGTGTATTTTCAAATGATTATTTGCGATTTGTCATTTAAAAGGAAAAAAGGAAAAGGCAGATGACCACTGGCTCCTTACAACACCAACTGAATGGAGCATGTGCTGGGGCAGAGAGGACAATGAGCAGACAGATGTCTGAGATTGTAATAAATGATGGGGAAAAAATACATAGATAATAAAGCTGTAAATAATGAAAGCTACCGAACACAATATTATCTTGTGGTGCCATCAAGAGTGATAATCTTCCTGCAAAGATTTGCTGAAGAATCAACTAGCAGCTGTTAGCAAGACAGAGAGGCCGGCCAATGAGATGTATGTAGAAGAGTCCAGCATGATGGTACAGTTTAAATATCTATATATTTATTTTACATAAGACTGTACGATTTCACTAGATTGCAAAAAAAAGTGAACATTTTGCCAGAATGGTGATAATTGGAAGGTATGAGGAAGGTACAGAATATTCCAACCTCTCACAATTACCATAATCTTGAGTTAACTGGGACAATTAAAACATTCTGATTATAGATTGCTAAATCTATCTGTTTCTGCCATTTTTTCTTATTTTAAATAAAGCATGGCACAGTTTTACAGAATTTAATAAAGAAAATCTGATGTTTTTGAGTAACATCCACACATTCTTTGTTCCTTGTTGGAAAAAAAAGAAATAAATGTGATAGAAAAACTGGATATAGGATGTATGGATGGAATTACAATTGCTTGCTATTCTTAATTATTTTAATTACATAAACATTTAAGATGTTGTTCATTTCTACATTGGACCTCTGTCTCAGAATGCGACTTTCAGTCAAACTAGATGTTACAAAGCAAGTGGCTAATGAATAAAACAAATTTATGGAATACAAATTAAATATAAAAAAAAAGTTCACAAACTAATGATAATTATAAAAAGCTTTGGCCTCACATAGATGCATGAGAGTTAAGAATAACATCTAATGCTTACAAAATAACCATATACTTGTGTTTAGATGTCATAGATGAAGCTTTTTTTTAACTTGTAATTATATTCTGGAGGTGATTATATGGAAATGAAAATTCCACCAATTATTTTAATGCTTAAACAGAAGTGATTAATTAAAGAGATAAAGTGAAACAAAAACAAACTGGATTTGGGGAAAAAACCTTTTTAAATACGTTTTGATAAAGGTGATAAGCAAAATTATGTTGGTTTTATATTAAAACATTTCACTTACAGAGAGAAAATGTCCTTTTCAACAGCAGTTACAGCATATGCCAATTAATTTACAGAAAAATATTAAATATTCCGTGCCACATTTTAGTAGGACCCTTATTCCTAAAACATACCTTTGTGTTACAGTGTTGCTTTCACATTTAATCCTAATAACATAAACCCATAATAATCTATACAGAGATTCCAGTGCAACTCGAGACATTTTGGGGTCCTTATTCTGAAAAGAAAAAGAAAAAAACATTAACATCTTGTGAAAGTTCAGGTAGAGAAAGTTAACAGAGTTAGTATGAGATGCGATTGTAAAATTCCCACTAAAATACTGGATAGGAAACATTCTTCTTACATTGTACTTTAACGTATTCTCTATATGTGTACCCTTGATCTAGAAACTTAAAGTATAAAAAGATATGACACAGACTGAATAAATTAAAGAGACAGTAAAAAATATAATGCCATTATACACATTACTTAACGTTTTCATTTTAAGTTTATACCTAATTAGTCTGAACAAAGCTACCTGGAAACCTGGGCATTTACCTCCAATATGATTCTGCAAATGCTTCTAAGCAGGGCTAACACCAGGTCTGCTGACAGGTGTCAGACTTGAACTTCTAGTACTGACAACGTTCTCTTTGTGACACATCACTTTTGTTATCAATGAAAGTTGCTGCTGGTTGCTGTACACTTATGAAGCTGCTGTTATTTCACAGGAAACATCACTAAATTGTTCATTTATAAAGCACTGCAACTATATTTTAAGGAATTAAAAGTGAGTTATTTAGTCTCGTATTAATTTTTACAGGATCTTGTGTTAAACAAGGCTTGATTGGCCTACCAGGAGATTTTCAAAATATAAACTAATATAATTCTGAAAAAAAATATTGGGGAAGGAGTATCACAGTAATCCCCTTTGATAAAAATGGGACGTGCAAATTCTACTGAAAATAAGGCTGGTCTTCATATTTTCCCGGGCTGCTTTTTATTCCCAGTCTGTCCCTGGTGTTATATATTTTTTTGTTATATTTTTCTCTGCCACCAAGAACAGCAAAAAATATTGGAACAAGGTAAAACTAAAATAAATAAACATAATGTAAAATTGCTGCCAGTGCTTTTTAGCTACTTCCCCACTTCCAAAACTCTGCAAGATACATATACTCCATAGATCTCCTTTACATTATTCCTGTTCCTTCCTTATAAGATTCAGACTATGCTCATTTATGGTCTGTGTAAACATGAGATTGGTGCACTTGTCTTGATAAAGAATAGATCATTCAAAGTATGTTGAAACAGAAGTACATTTCTGTTATGATTAACACATTTTCTAAAATTTGTTTAATGGCTCTGCAAGTGGAAGAAATAAATCCAATGTGATCTATCACTGCAAAACATTAAGCACCTCTGGGTTGGATTTTATCTTTAAAAATCATTGTTAAGATGTATGTGGGTTCAATCATAGTTAGCAAGGTATTCTGCTTACTCAGCGACCTAGCATACATTTTAATGTTTCCCACATCCTTCCCTAGTTGTCTGATAGGGTTCCGCACAAGCAGATTATTATCTTCATATGCTTCTCTCTTTAATGCATATTATTCTCTAGAGAGCTAATCATTCTCTCTCAAGTTTGTGTAATTTACTGCAGCCTCTATATAGCCAAAGAAAATATGATAGCATGTTACAAATATATGATGACAATACAAATATAATATTTAAGCAGGGACTTTATATATCAGTTTTGTTAAAATGGCCATGTATGCCAGTTACTAATATATTCCAAATCACCAAATATAAAAAACAGAATTTATGCTTACCTGATAAATTACTTTCTCCAACGGTGTGTCCGGTCCTTACTTGTGGGATATTCTCTTCCCCAACAGGAAATGGCAAAGAGTCCCAGCAAAGCTGGTCACATGATCCCTCCTAGGCTCCGCCCACCCCAGTCATTCGACCGACGGACAGGAGGAAATATATATAGGAGAAACCATATGATACCGTGGTGACTGTAGTTAGAGAAAATAATTCATCAGACCTGATTAAAAAACCAGGGCGGGCCGTGGACCGGACACACCGTTGGAGAAAGTAATTTATCAGGTAAGCATAAATTCTGTTTTCTCCAACATTGGTGTGTCCAGTCCACGGCGTCATCCTTACTTGTGGGAACCAATACCAAAGCTTTAGGACACGGATGAAGAGAGGGAGCAAATCAGGTCACCTAAATGGAAGGCACCACGGCTTGCAAAACCTTTCTCCCAAAAATAGCCTCCGAAGAAGCAAAAGTATCAAATTTATAAAATTTGGCAAAAGTGTGCAGTGAAGACCAAGTCGCTGCCTTACATATCTGGTCAACAGAAGCCTCGTTCTTGAAGGCCCATGTGGAAGCCACAGCCCTAGTGGAGTGAGCTGTGATTCTTTCAGGAGGCTGCCGTCCGGCAGTCTCATAAGCCAATCGGATAATGCTTTTAAGCCAAAAGGAAAGAGAGGTAGAAGTCGCTTTTTGACCTCTCCTTTTACCAGAATAAACAACAAACAAGGAAGATGTTTGTCTGAAATCTTTAGCAGCCTCTAAATAGAATTTTAGTGCACGGACTACGTCCAAATTGTGTAACAAACGTTCCTTCTTTGAAGCTGGATTCGGACACAAAGAAGGTATAACTATCTCCTGGTTAATATTTTTGTTGGAAACAACTTTCGGAAGAAAACCAGGCTTAGTACGCAAAACCACCTTATCTGCATGGAACACCAGATAGGGCAGAGAACACTGCAGAGCGGATAACTCTGAAACTCTTCTAGCAGAAGAAATTGCAACTAAAAACAAAACTTTCCAAGATAGTAACTTAATATCTATGGAATGCAAAGGTTCAAACGGAACCCCTTGAAGAACTGAAAGAACTAGATTTAGACTCCAGGGAGGAGTCAAAGGTCTGTAAACAGGCTTGATCCTAACCAGAGCCTGAACAAATGCTTGAACATCTGGCACGGCTGCCAGTCTTTTGTGAAGTAAAACAGATAAAGCAGATATCTGTCCCTTTAGAGAACTTGCAGATAATCCTTTCTCCAAACCTTCTTGTAGAAAGGATAGAATCTTAGGAATTTTTATCTCGTTCCATGGGAATCCTTTAGATTCACACCAACAGATATATTTTTTCCATATTTTATGGTAAATTTTTCTAGTTACAGGCTTTCTAGCCTGAATCAGAGTATCTATTACAGAATCTGAAAACCCACGCTTTGATAAAATCAAGCGTTCAATCTCCAAGCCGTCAGTTGGAGGGAAACCAGATTCGGATGTTCAAATGGTCCCTGAACAAGAAGGTCCTGTCTCAAAGGTAGCTTCCATGGTGGAGCCGATGACATATTCACCAGGTCTGCATACCAAGTCCTGCGTGGCCACGCAGGAGCTATCAAGATCACCGAGGCCCTCTCCTGATTGATCCTGGCTACCAGCCTGGGGATGAGAGGAAACGGTGGGAATACATAAGCTAGGTTGAAGGTCCAAGGTGCTACTAGTGCATCTACTAGAGTCGCCTTGGGATCCCTGGATCTGGACCCGTAGCAAGGAACCTTGAAGTTCTGACGAGACGCCATCAGATCCATGTCTGGAATGCCCCATAATTGAGTTATTTGGGCAAAGATTTCCGGATGGAGTTCCCACTCCCCCGGATGGAATGTCTGACGACTCAGAAAATCCGCTTCCCAATTTTCCACTCCTGGGATGTGGATCGCAGACAAGTGGCAGGAGTGATCCTCAGCCCATTGAATTATCTTGGTCACTTCTTTCATCGCCAGGGAACTCCTTGTTCCCCCCTGATGATTGATATATGCAACGGTCGTCATGTTGTCTGACTGAAACCTTATGAATTTGGCCTTTGCTAGTTGAGGCCAAGCTCGGAGAGCATTGAATATCGCTCTCAGTTCCAGACTGTTTATCGGGAGAAGAGACTCTTCCCGAGACCATAGACCCTGAGCTTTCAGGGATTCCCAGACCGCGCCCCAGCCCACTAGGCTGGCGTCGGTCGTGATAATGACCCACTCTGGTCTGCGGAAGCTCATTCCCTGTGACAGATTGTCCAGGGTCAGCCACCAACGGAGTGAATCTCTGGTCTTTTGATCTACTTGAATCGTCGGAGACAAGTCTGTATAATCCCCATTCCACTGTCTGAGCATGCACAGTTGTAATGGTCTTAGATGAATTCGTGCAAAAGGAACTATGTCCATTGTTGCAACCATCAATCCTATTACTTCCATGCACTGCGCTATGGAAGGACGAGGAACAGAATGAAGTACTTGACAAGAGCTTAGAAGTTTTGATTTTCTGACCTCTGTCAGAAAAATCCTCATTTCTAAGGAATCTATTATTGTTCCCAAGAAGGGAACTCTTGTTGACGGGGACAGAGAACTTTTTTCTTTGTTCACCTTCCATCCGTGAGATCTGAGAAAGGCTAGGACGATGTCCGTATGAGCCTTTGCTTTTGACAGAGACGACGCTTGAATCAGGATGTCGTCCAAGTAAGGTACTACTGCAATGCCCCTTGGTCTTAGAACCGCTAGAAGGGACCCTAGTACCTTTGTGAAAATCCTTGGAGCAGTGGCTAATCCGAATGGAAGTGCCACAAACTGGTAATGCTTGTCCAGAAAAGCGAACCTTAGGAACTGATGATGTTCCTTGTGGATAGGAATATGTAGGTACGCATCCTTTAAATCCACGGTAGTCATAAATTGATTTTCCTGGATAGTAGGTAGGATCGTTCGAATAGTTTCCATTTTGAACGATGGTACCCTGAGAAATTTGTTTAGGATCTTTAGATCCAAAATTGGTCTGAATGTTCCCTCTTTTTTGGGAACTATGAACAGATTGGAATAAAATCCCATCCCTTGTTCTCTTATTGGAACTGGATGTATCACTCCCATCCTTAACAGGTCTTCTACACAATGTAAGAATGCCTGTCTCTTTATTTGGTTTGAAGATAATTGAGACCTGTGAAACCTTCCCCTTGGGGGTAGTTCCTTGAATTCCAGGAGATAACCTTGAGAAACTATTTCTAGCGCCCAAGGATCCTGAACATCTCTTGCCCAGGCCTGAGCAAAGAGAGAAAGTCTGCCCCCCACTAGATCCGGTCCCGGATCGGGGGCTATCCCTTCATGCTGTTTTGGTAGCAGTGGTAGGCTTCTTGGCCTGCTTACCCTTGTTCCAGCCTTGCATTGGTTTCCAGGCTGGTTTGGGTTGTGAAGTATTACCCACTTGCTTAGAGGATGCAGAATTAGAGGCTGGTCCGTTTCTGCGAAAGGGATGAAAATTAGGCTTATTTTTAGCCTTAAAAGACCTATCCTGTGGGAGGGCGTGGCCCTTTCCCCCAGTGATGTCTGAAATAATCTTTCAAATCAGGTCCAAATAATGTTTTACCTTTGAAAGGAATGTTAAGCAATTTTGTCTTGGAAGACACATCCGCTGACCAAGACTTTAGCCAAAGCGCTCTGCGCGCCACGATAGCAAACCCTGAATTTTTCGCCGCTAATCTAGCTAATTGCAAAGCGGCATCTAAAACAAAAGAGTTAGCCAATTTAAGTGCTTGAACTCTGTCCATAACCTCCTCATACGAAGATTCTTTATTGAGCGACTTTTCTAGTTCCTCGAACCAGAAACACGCTGCCGTAGTGACAGGAACAATGCATGAAATTGGTTGTAGAAGGTAACCTTGCTGTACAAAAATCTTTTTAAGCAAACCCTCTAATTTTTTATCCATAGGATCTTTGAAAGCACAACTATATTCGATAGGAATAGTAGTGCGTTTGTTTAGAGTAGAAACCGCCCCCTCGACCTTGGGGACTGTCTGCCATAAGTCCTTTCTGGGGTCTCCAAAAACAACTGCGCAGTAATGGCGCGAAAATGAGGCTCAGTCTATAACTAGAAAGGCCCCCAGACTAAAAAAGGTGTCCAACACAGTGCCTGCCGTTTTTTAAACGTTCCCCAAGATTATAATGCCAATTATTAGCTAGAATCTGCATAATATGCCCCAATAAAGCAATCGTTTTAGCCCATAAAAATGTCTACAAGTTTTTAAGCCCTTTTTTAAGCCCTTTATTCTTTTATATTTGACTAAGAAAATGGCTTACCGGTCCCCATGAGGGGAAATGACAGCCTTCCAGCATTACATGGTCTTGTTAGAAATATGGCTAGTCATACCTTAAGCAGAAAAGTCTGCTAACTGTTTCCCCCAACTGAAGTTACTTCATCTCAACAGTCCTGTGTGGAAACAGCAATCGATTTTAGTTACTGTCTGCTAAAATCATCTTCCTCTTACAAACAGAAATCTTCATCCTTTTCTGTTTCAGAGTAAATAGTACATACCAGCACTATTTTAAAATAACAAACACTTGATAGAAGAATAAAAACTACATTTAAACACCAAAAAACTCTTAACCATCTCCGTGGAGATGTTGCCTAAAGAGAATGACTGGGGTGGGCGGAGCCTAGGAGGGATCATGTGACCAGCTTTGCTGGGACTCTTTGCCATTTCCTGTTGGGGAAGAGAATATCCCACAAGTAAGGATGACGCCGTGGACCGGACACACCAATGTTGGAGAAACAGCCTTTTATAATATGATTTACTGATAAATGTCCTCTGGTTTGCAAGAAAAAGTGAAAGTTGGAGTCTTGCAGTAATAAAAAAGGCTGTGCTAAGCACAGAAGCTTTAGGCTAAGATTATACATATAACCAAGCATTATTATTCCAAACTGGTAGAAAGATAACTGCTGTCAGTAGGAAGGGGTACAGATAGGGAGAGGAGTTGTTAGTAAAGCTTTACTACATTTCCACTTCTTATAAGAATCTTATAAGAGGACAGGTAGTGGAATATTCATACAGTTAAAAGACATTATAAAACACCAAATGCTTTTGTGTAAAAATTGTGCTTGTTCCACGCTCCCTAAGAGGCCAAAATAAAATGTAATAATCTGCAAACTCTTCAAAACAACTAGCTGGTTTCGGTCATTTGAAGCATTTTGAAAACCAAGGTCAAAGGTTTTACTTTTTGGCCTTTTATAAGAAGTGTAGGAGAAACACTATTTTTACACAAAACAAAGAGATGCTTAAAAGCTATATGAAACACAAAACGTTTCTTTCATGATACAGATAGAGCATGTGATGTTAAACTTTCTAATTTACTTCTATTATCAAAAATGTCTTCATTCCCTTGGTATTTTTTGTTGAAAAGGAGGGACGTATGCTTAGGAGCCAACCCATTTATGGAGCACAATATGGCCGCAGTTTTGCAATGTTATCCATTTGCAAAATCACTCGATGGCAGCGCTATTTCCTGCCATGTAGTGTTCTAGATGCCTACCTAGGTATCTCTTCAACACAGAATATCATGGAGCAAATTTGATAATTTAAGTAAACTTTTTTTAAATGGTATGCTCTGTCTGAATCACAAAAGAAAATGTTGGGGGTCCATATCCCTTTAATGCTCCTTTATATATTTTACAGAGATAGATAGAACAGAACTTACTCTTAAGACTACACCATCTGGCCACCAGAAGGAGGCAAAGACACTCCATATCAGAACTTTAAGTATTCCTCCGAAAAAACGGTTTGTGGACTCTCACAACCAAGAAAGAAATGAATTTTTAAGGTAAAAATAAATTATTTTTTATTTCTAATGGTTGTGAGAGTCCACAAGACCTTACTCTTAGGAACTAATACCCAAGCTGAGAAGTCCACGAATTTAGGTTAGTAAATAAACAGATAAAGGCAGGCACCTTTTTACCAGCAACTGCCTGAAGGGTCTTCCTTCAAAAAGCTGCCTCAGCTGAGGCAAAAACATAAATGATAACATTTTGTAAAGGTATGCAAAGAAGACCAGGTTTCAGCCTTGCATATCTGTTCCACCGAAGCCTCATTCTTGACAGCCCAAGAAGTAGAAACTGAACAATGAGCTGTAATTCTAGCATGCAGTTGCAGGCCTGCCTCCAAACAAGCCTTCTGAATTAGAGTCAGCAATCAAAAAGACAGACACCACAGCAGCATTTTGGTCCCTGTGTTTCCCTGAATACGCACTTAACAAGATTCTAGATTGGGGGAAATCCTTCATAGCTTGTAAATAAAACTTCAATGCCCTAACCACATCCAAAAACATAAATTATGCTTACCTGATAATTTTATTTCCATCATGGGGAGGAGAATCCACGGCTTCATTCATTACTTTTGGGAATAAAGAACTTGGCCACCAGGAGGAGGCAAAGACACCCCAGCCAAAGGCTTAAATACCTCCCCCCCACTCCTCTCATCCCCCATTCATTCTGCCGAGGGAACAAGGAACTATAGGAGAAATATCAGGGTATAAATGGTGCCAGAAGATAAATAGAATTTAGGTCTGACAACCAATTTAGGTCTCCTCCCCACAATGGAAATAAAATTATCAGGTAAGCATAATTTATGTTTTCCATCTAAAGGGGAGGAGAGTCCACGGCTTCATTCATTACTTTTGGGAAACATATACCCAAGCTTTAGAGGACACTGAATGAAACCAGGAGGGTAAAAAGGCGGACCCTAATCTGAGGGCACCACAGCCCGTAAAACCTTTCTCCCAAAAACAGCTTCCGCAGAAGCAAAAACGTCAAATTTATAAAAATTTGTAAAAGTGTGTAAGGAGGACCAGGTAGCCACCTTACAAATCTGCTCCATAGAGGCCCCATTCTTAAAGGCCAAAGACTAAGCCACAGCTCTAGTTGAATGAGCCGTGTTCCTCTGAGGAGGCTTATGTCCTGCTGTCTCATAGGCCAAGCGAATCAAGTTCCTTAACCAAAAGGACAAAGAAGTAGAAGAGGTCCTTTGCCCCTTGCGCTTCCCGGAATACACCACAAAAAGAGATTTAGACTGTCTGAACTCCTTCGTAGCCTGAAGATAAAATTTCAAGGCACAAACCACATCTAGATTATGAAGTAACCTCTCTCTCTCCTTGGAAGAAGAAGGGTTAGAACACAAAGAAGGAACAATTATTTCCTGATTGATGTTACAGTTAGACAACACCTTGAAACCCCAAACCGGTGCGAAGAACAGCCTTATCTGCATGAAAAACCAGATAAGGAGGCTCGAAATGCAAGGCAGCCAGCTCAGATACTCTGCGTGCCGATGCAATAGCCAACAGGAAGAGAACCTTCCAAGACAGAATCTTAATGTCATTAGCATGCATAGGCTCAAACGGAACCCTCTGCAATACTTTAAGGACCAAGTTTAAGCTCCATGGAGGAGCAGACTGCCTAAAAACTGGCCTGATTCTAGACAGAGCCTGAACAAAAGATTGAATGTCAGGAAACTCAGCGAGTCTCCTGTGCAACAAAACTGATAATGCCGAAATCTGTCGCTTTAAGGAACTGGCGGCAAGACCCTTCTCCAAACCTTCTTGGAGAAAAGACAGAATCCTGTATACCTTCACCTTGTGCCAAGGATATCCGTGCTTCTTAAACCAGGACAAGTAAGTCCTCCACACCTTATGGTAGATGCGACGAGTGACTGGCTTCCTTGCCTGAACTAGAGAGTCAATCACACTTTCAGAAAAAACTCTCTTGGCTAAGACTAAGAGTTCAATCTCCACTCAGTCAGCCTCAGAGAAACGAGATTTTGATGTTGAAGGGGACCCTGTTCCAGCAGATCCCTGCAACAGGGTAACCTCCATGGCGGAGAGGATGACATCCCCACCAGATCCGCAAACCACGTTCTCCGCGGCCACGATGGAGCAATCAGGATGGCCGAAGCTCGCTTCTGCTTGATGTGTGCCACTACACGAGGTAGAAGTAACTATGGAAAAATGTAAGATAGGTTGAATCTTCAAAACACCACTAAGGCATCTATCAGCTCTGCCTGGGGATCCCTTGACCTTGACCCGTATCGGGGTAGCTTGCAATTGAGTCTGGATGCCATGAGATCTAACTCCGGCGTTCCACATATGAGACAAATCTCCGCAAACACTTCGGGGTGAAGAGACCATTCCCCGGATGGAAGGATTGTCTGCTGAGAAAGTCCGCTTCCCAGTTGTTCACACCTGGAATGTGGATCACTGAGAGCGAGCAGCTGTGGGACTCCGCCCACTACAAAATCCGACACACCTCCCTCATTGCTAGGGAGCTTCTCGTTCACCCTTGATGGTTGATGTAAGCCACCGAGGAAATGTTGTCGGTCTGGAAATTGATAAAGGTAAACGACCCCAGAAGAGGCCACGCCCTCAGAGCGTTATAAATTGCTCGAAGTTCCAGAATATTTATCGGAAGGAGACACTCCCCCCCGGGACCATTTTCCTTGTGCCATTCTGGCACCCCAAACGGATCCCCATCCTGCCAGACTCGCGTGCGTGGTCACAATCTCCCAGGATGGTCTCAAGAAGGATGTCCCCAGGGACAGATGCTCCGGACGGATCCACCAAGAGAGGGAGTCCCTGGTCCGAGCATCTATGGATATCCACTGTGATAGATCTGAATGATCGCTGTTCCACTGTCTCAACATGCACAATTGAAGAGGTCTGAGATGGAACCTGGCGAAAGGGATGACATCTATGCTGGAAACCATGAGCCCGATTATCTCCATGCACACTAAGCCACCGAAGGGCTTGAGGAGGACTAGAGGACAGGGCAGGACAGGTGGACGCAATCTTCCTGCATCGTTGCTCTGTGAGAAATATTTTCATGGACATAAAGTCTATTATCGTACCCAGGAACTCCACCCTGTTGCTGGGAACCAGGGAACTCTTTCCTGAGTTGATCTTCCAACCGTGAGATTGGAGCAATAAAAGAAGAGCCCTCGAATGATCCTCTGTGAGGTTGAACGACGACGCCTGGACTAGGATGTCGTCCAAATAGGGCGTAAAAGCAATGCCCCTGGATCTGGCCACTGCAAGAAGCGCCCCCAGAACCTTTGTGAGACCGAAGGGAAGGGCCACAAACTGGAAGTGTTGGTCCAGAAATGCAAATCTTAGGAACTTGAAGTGGTCCCTGTGAATTGGAACATGAAGGTAAGCATCCTTCAAGTCTATTGTCGTCACAAACTGTCCCTCTTGAACTAGGGGCAGAATAGATCTGATAGTTTCCATTTTGAATGATGGAACAGCCAGAAACTTGTTTTAACACTTTAGGTCCAGAATCGGGCGGAACGTGCTCTCCTTCTTTGGAACCACAAAGATTTGAATAGTACCATAGACCCCTTTCTGTTCGGGGAACTGGTACGATAACACCTAGAGAGGAGAGATCCCTCACACATTCTAGAAAGGCCCCTCGCTTTTCCGGTCTTGAAGACAGGTTTGACAGGAGGAATCTGCCCCTGGGCGGATGGGACCTGAACCCTATCCTGTAACCCTGGGCGACAACCTCCAGAACTCAAGGGTCCTGAATGTCCTGCAACCAGGCTTCAGAGAAGAGAGACAATTTGCCCCCTACTTGGTCCGGAGACTGGTCGGGGGCCGCCCCTTCATGCCAATTTAGTCTCAGCGGGCTTCTTCTTCTGCTTGGACTTGTTCAAAGACTGAACAGGTTTCAAAATTTCCCTTGGACAGATCCGCTTTTGTGGCGGGCTGCTGGTGCTGGGCCTTGTCCGTGCGTAACCGTGGATATGATCGAATCCAATCCTGGACCGAACAGAATCTTTCCTTGAAAGGCAGGGACAACAGCCTCGACTTAGAGGTCATGTCCGCCGACGAAGACTTTAGCCACAGAGCCCTGCGAGCGAAATGGAGAATACTGAAACCTTTGCGTTTAGGCGAATAATTTGCATATTGGCATCACAAATTAAAAGAATTGGCGACCTTCAACGCCTTAATCTTATCCTGTATCTCGTCGATGGAAGTCTCCCTCTCGACCATATCACACGGGGATTCACACCAATATGTCACAGCCACGGCTACAGCCGCTGCCTGTGGAAAAAACAAACCATGTGTGCTGAAACATTTTCCTTAACATGTTTGCCAACTTTTTATCCATGGGCTCTTTAAATGACCAACTATCCTCGAGAGGAATAGTCGTCCGCTTCGCGACCGTAGAGATAGCACCAGCCACCTTAGGGACAGTCCCCCACAGCTCGAGCTGAGAGTCCGGAACAGGGAACAGTTTCTTAAAGGAAGAAGAAGGGGAAAAGAAAGAACCTAATCGCTCCCATTCATCCTTAATAATATTAGCCATCTTAACAGGAATCGGGAAGGTCTGAGGCACCACCCTATCCTGGTATACCTTATCAAGCTTAGGAATCCAAAGGTTGCTCCGGAAGCTTCGGTTCCGGAACCTCCAGAGTAGCAAGCACTTGCTTCAGCAAAAAGCACAAATTCTCCATCCTAAACCTAAAGTCAGGTTTCTCTGCTGCCAGAGGATGAGATGACATGGACTACAACCCAGAAGGAGTCTCCTCCGAAGAGTCGGAGTGGGCCTCGTCATCGTATAATGCCTCTGATATTTCCATAGGCGTAGACAACTCTTTGGCCGGGCCACCATGATACGCCCTACGCTTGCGCTTAGCAGAACGTGGTAAGGCATGGATCACTTTCGATACCGCCATTTGCAGTTTATCCGCAAAAAATCTGACGACCAACAAATCTCTCCCGTAGGAGTAATGGTTGGACCCTGGGGCGCTGCATGTGCACTCAGAGATGAGAGCAGGGAACACACCTCACGGGACGGAGAACCCTCAGAGGTGGGCGGCTCAGTAGTACTAGACATCCCTTTAGTTTTAGATGTCGCAACTTTATCAAGGCATGTGGAACATAGTTGAGCAGGCTGATCTACAAGAACCTCCTCACAATAAACACAGGAATGAGACTTTGTTAAAGAGGGAGCACCCTCTAACGCATCAGAGTCCTCCATAGCTTGCGCTTTTATTATGGACTAGACTAGCTGAATAAACAGACACCTTTATATCCTCCAATGGCCGGGGCACTCACCACCTCCTATGACCCGGACTAGGGAAACCACTTCATCTCCTATGCCGCTGATCAACAGAGGAAGTGGAGACCGATACACACAGTCACCTGGGATGCCTCACAGGACTGCCCCTGCATAAAGGAGAAAATGCGCCAAAACCGGCCGTGCAAATACCCGCCGAAGTCAACCTGAAGTTCCACCATTGCCAGAGCCACATCTCACACATAACGCAGCAATAACACAATAAACAATATTATGTAAAAACCACTCGTTCAATAATCCCCTTACTAGGAATATTAATCCCTTGATTTCATAAGATAAATGGCGCCACACTGTGACCCTGTCTTCTGTGTTATCATTGTGTATAAAAAAATGAAACGATTTTACCAGAATCAATGCCGTGGAACAGGAACCTTCAAGTGTGACAGGTAAAAGCATAGCTCCTGACATGGACTTGAGTGCAAAAAGCAGGCAGCGAAACTCGTCAATGCGGATTGCTTGTGGAGCTATTAATAAGAGTCTGGATGGTTTTGCAGAAAGACTCTTCCTGCATCTCCGGACTCTAGCTTTCACCCAGACTCTCACTGAGAGGCTGACAGGACTACTTAAAACTCCAGTCCCATTACGAAGAGTACTACCCTCCATAAGAGACAACTCAATCTTCTGCGCTTCTCTGCCATCCTCCTGTGAAGAAAGGCAAAGAATGTCTGGGGTTATGAAGAAGTGGGGGAGGTATTTAAGCCTTTGGCTGGGGTGTCTTTGCCTCCTCCTGGTGGCCAGGTTCTTTATTCCCAAAAGTAATGAATGAAGCCGTGGACTCTCCTCCCCTTTAGTTAGAAATATGTAATCTTTTTTTAGAAGACTGTGGCTTAGGACATAAAGAAAGAACAACAATTAACTGATTAATATTCTCTGCTGAAATCACTTTTGGCAAAAACCCAGACACCGTACGTAACACAGCTTTATCCTGATGAAAAACAAAAAAAGGCAGATCACAAGACAAGCCAATAACTCTGAAACCCTACGGGCTGAGGAAAAAGCAAACAAGAACAGAACTTTCCAAGATAACAACTTGATGTCTAAATAGTGCATTCCATTGGTTCAAAGGGTGGAAACCGTAGAACTCTAATAATCAAATTAAGACTTCATGGAGGAGCAACTGGTTTAACAACAGGTCTGATTCTCACCAGAGCCTGAAAAAAGGATTGAATATCAGGAAGGAGAGCTTGCCATCTGTGAAGCAAAACAGAAAGTGTGGAAACTTGACCCATACATTTTTCTGTATGAGTTGAGCCACAAACCTGGGAAGAATCACAATTGGAGAAAACAGACTAGACGCCTAAGGGTCCCTGGATCTCGAGCCATACCTCGGTAGTTAGTGATTCAGACCAGAAGCCATTAGGTCTATCTCCAGAAGAACCCAACGGTTGACTAATTGGTTAAATATCTCCTGAGTGAGTGACAATTCCCCTGAGTGACTCAAAATCTGCCTCACAGTTGTCTACCCCCAGAATATGAATGGCCAAAATAGTACATTGATGTGTCTCTGCCCAGTTCAGGATTCGGGACACCTCCTGCTTCATTTACCCCCGTGATGATTTATGTACACCACCGTTGTGATATTGTCTGACTGAAAACATAGAAATGGTACATTACGCAGTTGAGGCCACTGAGATAGGGCATTGAAAATTACCCTGAGCTCTAGGATTAACAGATAGTTTTGAATGGTCTCCGTTCCACTGCAGTGGTCGCAAATGAAACTTTTGAAATGGCACGGCATCTGATGTCGTCACCATGAATCCCATGACCTCCATACACTGAGCTACTGAAGGATAGGTAAGTGACTGAAGTCTCTGACAAACAGACTGAAGTTTGATCTTGTGTTGGTCTGTGAGAAAATTTTTAATTGCCACTGAGCCGATGATGACTCCCCTCTTTTGAGGTGTAAGAGAACTTTTCTCTACATTTACTATCCAACCATAAGTGAGTAGAAATTGTAACAGTTTCTCTGTTGCACAATGGCTAAATGTAAAGTTGGAGCTAGAACCAAGATATCGTCCATGTAAGGAGCTACTGCTACTCCCTGCGCTCGAATTACAGAAAGAGGGCCCCACAAAACTTTCATAAAGGTCCTTGGAGCGGTAGCTAGACCAAAAGTTATGCTATGAACTGATAGTGCTTGCCCTGAAAGGCAAAACGTAGAAATTGATGATGCTCTCGATAGATCAGGATGTGTAAGTAAGCATCCTTTAAGTCCACTGTGGACATAAATTGGCCCTGAAATAATAGGGGTAGAATGGATCTGATGGTTTCCATCTTGAAGGAAGGAACTTTCAAAAAAATTTTCAGCATCTTCAGATCCGGGATGGGTCTAAATGTCCCCTCCTTCTTTGGAACAAAGCATAAGGTCGAGTAAAACCAATCCCTCCGTCTTGAAATGGGACTGGGAAAATAACAATAAAACAAGATTATGTAGGCCAGCACCATCCACAGTAGTGCCCTGGTGGTGTAAAGAAATAGAGTGTCCTCTGTTCAAAGTGTAAAGATAATAAAAATGGCGAGGAAGATCCCGTAAGAACAGCAAGTACTGATATAAGTCCCCAATAGCGGCCAGACTCAATGCCCCAAACATAACCCGGTTACTAGTATTTGCCCAATTATCTTTGCACCAAGATCTTGAAAAAGGCTCATGTGGAGCTGAAAAGCGTAGATGTGTGACACCCTGTGATAACATATTGACAAAGAAACTAATTCTAAATCGCTGCAAAGAGAAAAATAAGTTTCTAGACAAAACTGTCAACTTGTCTAAATTGAAATTGGCGCAAAGATAATTGGAAAAATACCAGCCACTGGTGGAGCTGTAATCAACTGTGCTGTGAAAAAAAGCTGTGAAACTTCTAAGAGCTGGGAGTGCAAGTGTATACAGCTGCCTGGAACTCATCACCTGAAAACTCCATGTGAATCCTGCAACCAGAGGGGAGACCTGACAGCCTGGAGACACACTAAAGTTACAGTGTCATCGGAAGGCTGAGAAGTTCAGACCTTATAACCCGAAGGTTACAATACAGGTAACAAAGATTGGGAGTAAATTGGTAACAGTGAAAGACAGTGTGATTATATACCAAGGTAACTTAGCACCATTCTGAATTTAAGGATCAAGAATATGTTTGTATAAAAGCTTTTTTGAAACAGTAAAAGGATCCTGGAATTTGTATAAAGCGCTTTATACTGTGACATTGTGTATCAGATACAAAGAAGAAGATTAACTGTTGCACTGTTTGATACTTACAGCTACGTGTAACCAAGCTTCCTATAGGCCTAAATTGGAAACTTGTTTGTGTAGGCATTTAACAAGAGCATTGAAATTCATTATCAGTAAAAAAAAACTGAATTTATGCTTACCTGATAAATTACTTTCTCCAACGGAGTGTCCGGTCCACGGCGTCATCCATAACTTGTGGGAATATTCTCTTCCCCAACAGGAAATGGCAAAGAGCACAGCAAAAGCTGTCCATATAGTCCCTCCTAGGCTTCGCCCACCCCAGTCATTCGACCGACGGACAGGAGAAAAAAAAAGGAGAAACTATAGGGTGCCGTGGTGACTGTAGTTAAAGAAAGAAATTCATCAAACCTGATTAAAAAACCAGGGTGGGCCGTGGACCGGACACACCGTTGGAGAAAGTAATTTATCAGGTAAGCATAAATTCTGTTTTCTCCAACATTGGTGTTTCCGGTCCACGGCGTCATACATAACTTGTGGGAACCAATACCAAAGCTTTAGGACACGGATGAAGGGAGGGAGTCAATCAGGTTACCTAAATGGAAGGCACCACGGCTTGCAAAACCTTTCTCCCAAAAATAGCCTCCGAAGAAGCAAAAGTATCAAATTTGTAGAATTTGGCAAAAGTGTGCAGTGAAGACCAAGTCGCTGCCTTACATATCTGATCAACAGAAGCCTCGTTCTTGAAGGCCCATGTGGAAGCCACAGCCCTAGTAGAGTGAGCTGTGATGCGTTCGGGAGGCTGCCGTCCGGCAGTCTCATAAGCCAATCGGATGATGCTTTTCAGCCAAAAGGAAAGAGAGGTAGCAGTAGCTTTTTGACCTCTCCTCTTGCCAGAATAAACGACAAACAGAGAAGACGTTTGTCTGAAATCCTTTGTTGCTTCTAAATAGAACTTTAAAGCACGAACTACATCTAAATTGTGTAACAAACGTTCCTTCTTTGAAACTGGATTCGGACACAAAGAAGGCACAACTATTTCCTGGTTAATATTCTTGTTGGAAACAACCTTTGGAAGGAAACCAGGTTTAGTACGCAAAACAACCTTATCTGAATGGAACACCAGATAGGGCGGATTACACTGCAGAGCAGATAACTCAGAAACTCTTCTAGCAGAAGAAATAGCAACCAAAAACAGAACTTTCCAAGATAACATCTTGATATCTATGGAATGTAGAGGTTCAAACGGAACCCCTTGAAGAACTGAAAGAACTAAATTCAGACTCCAGGGAGGAGTCAAAGGTCTGTAAACAGGCTTGATCCTGACCAAAGCCTGAACAAAAGCTTGAACATCTGGCACAGCTGCCAGTCGTTTGTGTAACAAGACAGATAAAGCAGAAATCTGTCCCTTTAGAGAACTCGCTGATAATCCCTTATCCAAACCTTCTTGGAGAAAGGAAAGGATCCTAGGAATTTTGATCTTACTCCATGAGAATCCCTTGGATTCACACCAACAGATATATCATTTCCATATTTTATGGTAAATGTTTCTAGTTACAGGTTTTCTGGCTTGTACCAGAGTATCTATCACAGAATCCGAAAACCCACGCTTAGATAAAATCAAGCGTTCAATTTCCAAGCCGTCAGCTGGAGGGAAACTAGATTTGGATGTTCGAATGGACCCTGTACTAGAAGATCCTGTCTCAAAGGTAGCTTCCATGGTGGAGCCGATGACATATTCACCAGGTCTGCATACCAAGTCCTGCGTGGCCATGCAGGAGCTATCAAGATCACCGAGGCCCTCTCCTGTTTGATCCTGGCTACCAGCCTGGGAATGAGAGGAAACGGTGGAAACACATAAGCTAGGTTGAAGGCCCAAGGCGCTACTAATGCATCCACTAGAGTCGCCTTGGGATCCCTGGATCTGGACCCGTAGCAAGGAACCTTGAAGTTCTGACGAGACGCCATCAGATCCATGTCTGGAATGCCCCATAATTGAGTCAACTGGGCAAATATCTCCGGGTGGAGTTCCCACTCCCCCGGATGGAATGTCTGACGACTCAGATAATCCGCCTCCCAGTTTTCCACTCCTGGGATGTGGATCGCAGATAGGTGGCAGGAGTGATCCTCCGCCCATTTTATGATTTTGGTCACTTCTCTCATCGCCAGGGAACTCCTTGTTCCCCCCTGATGGTTGATGTAAGCAACAGTCGTCATGTTGTCTGATTGGAATCTTATGAATCTGGCCTTTGCTAGTTGAGGCCAAGCCCTGAGAGTATTGAATATCGCTCTCAGTTCCAGAATGTTTATCGGGAGAAGAGACTCTTCCCGAGACCATAGACCCTGAGCTTTCAGGGAGTCCCAGACCGCGCCCCAGCCCACTAGACTGGCGTCGGTCGTGACGATGACCCACTCTGGTCTGCGGAAGCTCATTCCCTGGGACAGGTGATCCTGGGTTAGCCACCAACGGAGTGAGTCTCTGGTCTTCTGATCTACTTGAATCACTGGAGACAAGTCTGTATAGTCCCCATTCCACTGTTTCAGCATGCACAGTTGTAATGGTCTTAGATGAATTCGCGCAAAAGGAACTATGTCCATTGCTGCAACCATCAACCCTACTACTTCCATGCACTGAGCTATGGAAGGTCGTGGAACAGAGTGAAGAACTTGACAAGCGTTTAGAAGTTTTGACATTCTGACATCTGTCAGGAAAATCTTCATTTCTAAAGAATCTATTATTGTCCCCAAGAAAGGAACTCTTGTCGATGGAGACAGGGAACTCTTTTCTATGTTCACCTTCCACCCGTGAGATCTGAGAAAGGCCAGAACGATGTCTGTGTGAGCCTTTGCCTTTGAAAGAGACGACGCTTGTATCAGAATGTCGTCCAAGTAAGGTGCCACTGCAATGCCCCTTGGTCTTAGAACCGCTAGAAGGGACCCGAGTACCTTTGTGAAAATCCTTGGAGCAGTGGCTAGCCCGAATGGGAGAGCCACAAACTGGTAATGTTTGTCCAGAAAGGCGAACCTTAGGAACTGATGATGATCTTTGTGGATAGGAATATGTAGATACGCATCCTTTGCGTATGACGGTAGTCATAAATTGACCCTCCTGGATTGTAGGTAAAATCGTTCGAATAGTTTCCATTTTGAACGATGGCACTCTGAGAAATTTGTTTAGAATCTTTAAATCCAGAATTGGTCTGAAAGTTCCCTCTTTTTTGGGAACTACAAACAGAGTGTATCACTCCCATTTTTAACAGGTCTTCTACACAATGTAAGAATGCCTGTCTCTTTATTTGGTTTGAAGATAAGTGAGACATGTGGAACCTTCCCCTTGGGGGTAGTTCCTTGAATTCCAGAAGATAACCCTGAGAAACTATTTCTAGTGCCCAGGGATCCTGAACATCTCTTGCCCAAGCCTGAGCGAAGAGAGAGAGAGTCTGCCCCCTACTAGATCCGGTCCCGGATCGGGGGCTACTCCTTCATGCTGTTTTGGGAGCAGCAGCAGGCTTCTTGGCCTGCTTACCCTTGTTCCAGCCTTGCATCGGTTTCCAAGCTGGTTTGGTTTGCGAAGCATTACCCTCTTGTCTAGAGGCTGCAGAGTTGGAGGCCGGTCCGTTCCTGAAATTGCGAAAGGAACGAAAATTAGACTTATTCTTGGCCTTGAAAGGCCTATCTTGTGGGAGGGCATGGCCCTTACCCCCAGTGATGTCTGAGATAATCTCTTTCAATTCTGGCCCAAAAAGGGTTTTACCCTTGAAAACATAATTTATGCTTACCTGATAAATTCCTTTCTTCTGTTGTGTGATCAGTCCACGGGTCATCATTACTTCTGGGATATAACTCCTCCCCAACAGGAAATGCAAGAGGATTCACCCAGCAGAGCTGCATATAGCTCCTCCCCTCTACGTCAGTCCCAGTCATTCGACCAAGAATCAACGAGAAAGGAGTAACCAAGGGTGAAGTGGTGACTGGAGTATAATTTAAAAGATATCTACCTGCCTTAAAACAGGGCGGGCCGTGGACTGATCACACAACAGAAGAAAGGAATTTATCAGGTAAGCATAAATTATGTTTTCTTCTGTTATGTGTGATCAGTCCACGGGTCATCATTACTTCTGGGATACCAATACCAAAGCAAAAGTACACGGATGACGGGAGGGATAGGCAGGCTCATTATATAGAAGGAACCACTGCCTGAAGAACCTTTCTCCCAAAAATAGCCTCCGAAGAAGCAAAAGTGTCAAATTTGTAAAATTTGGAAAAAGTATGAAGCGAAGACCAAGTTGCAGCCTTGCAAATCTGTTCAACAGAGGCCTCATTCTTAAAGGCCCAAGTGGAAGCCACAGCTCTAGTGGAGTGAGCTGTAATTCTTTCAGGAGGCTGCTGTCCAGCAGTCTCATAGGCTAAACGTATTATGCTACGAAGCCAAAAAGAGAGAGAGGTAGCAGAAGCTTTTTGACCTCTCCTCTGTCCAGAGTAAACGACAAACAAGGAAGAAGTTTGGCGAAAATCTTTAGTTGCCTGCAAGTAGAACTTGAGGGCACGAACTACATCCAGATTGTGTAGAAGACGTTCCTTCTTTGAAGAAGGATTTGGACACAAGGATGGTACAACAATCTCTTGATTGATGTTCCTGTTAGTGACTACCTTAGGTAAGAACCCAGGTTTAGTACGCAGAACTACCTTGTCTGAGTGAAAAATCAGATAAGGGGAATCACAATGTAAGGCTGATAACTCAGAGACTCTTCGAGCCGAGGAAATAGCCATTAAAAACAGAACTTTCCAAGATAACATTTTTATATCAATGGAATGAAGGGGTTCAAACGGAACACCCTGTAAAACGTTAAGAACTAAGTTTAAACTCCATGGTGGAGCAACAGCTTTAAATACAGGCTTGATCCTAGCTAAAGCCTGACAAAAGGACTGGACGTCTGGATTTTCTGACAGACGTCTGTGTAACAAGATGGACAGAGCTGAAATCTGTCCCTTTAATGAACTAGCTGATAAACCCTTTTCTAAACCTTCTTGTAGAAAAGACAATATCCTAGCGATCCTAACCTTACTCCAGGAGTAACCTTTGGATTCGCACCAGTATAGGTATTTCCGCCATATTTTATGGTAAATCCTTCTGGTAACAGGCTTCCTAGCCTGAATCAGGGTATCAATAACCGACTCAGAAAAACCACGTTTTGATAAAATCAAGCGTTCAATTTCCAAGCAGTCAGCTTCAGAGAAGTTAGATTTTGATGTTTGAATGGACCCTGTATCAGAAGGTCCCGTCTTAGAGGTAGAGACCAAGGCGGACAGGATGACATGTCCACCAGATCTGCATACCAAGTCCTGCGTGGCCATGCAGGTGCTATTAGAATTACTGATGCTCTCTCCTGTTTGATTTTGGCAATCAATCGAGGAAGCAGCGGGAAGGGTGGAAACACATAAGCCATCCTGAAGTTCCAAGGTGCTGTCAAAGCATCTATCAGAACTGCTCCCGGATCCCTGGATCTGGACCCGTAGCGAGGAAGTTTGGCGTTCTGGCGAGACGCCATGAGATCTATCTCTGGTTTGCCCCAACGTCGAAGTATTTGGGCAAAGATCTCCGGATGAAGTTCCCACTCCCCCGGATGAAAAGTCTGGCGACTCAAGAAATCCGCCTCCCAGTTCTCCACTCCCGGGATGTGGATTGCTGACAGGTGGCAAGAGTGAGACTCTGCCCAGCGAATTATCTTTGATACTTCCATCATTGCTAGGGAGCTTCTTGTCCCTCCCTGATGGTTGATGTAAGCTACAGTCGTGATGTTGTCCGACTGAAACCTGATGAACCCCCGAGTTGTTAACTGGGGCCAAGCCAGAAGGGCATTGAGAACTGCTCTCAATTCCAGAATGTTTATTGGAAGGAGACTCTCCTCCTGATTCCATAGTCCCTGAGCCTTCAGAGAATTCCAGACAGCGCCCCAACCTAGTAGGCTGGCGTCTGTTGTTACAATTGTCCAGTCTGGCCTGCTGAATGGCATCCCCCTGGACAGGTGTGGCCGATGAAGCCACCATAGAAGAGAATTTCTGGTCTCTTGATTCAGATTCAGAGTAGGGGACAAATCTGAGTAATCTCCATTCCACTGACTTAGCATGCATAATTGCAGCGGTCTGAGGTGTAGACGTGCAAAAGGTACTATGTCCATTGCCGCTACCATTAAGCCGATCACCTCCATGCATTGAGCTACTGACGGGTGTTGAATGGAATGAAGGACGCGGCATGCATTTTGAAGCTTTGTTAACCTGTCTTCTGTCAGGTAAATCTTCATTTCTACAGAATCTATAAGAGTCCCCAAGAATGGAACTCTTGTGAGAGGAAAAAGAGAACTCTTCTTTTCGTTCACCTTCCATCCATGCGACCTTAGAAATGCCAGAACTAACTCTGTATGAGACTTGGCAGTTTGAAAGCTTGAAGCTTGTATTAGAATGTCGTCTAGGTACGGAGCTACCGAAATCCCTCGCGGTCTTAGTACCGCTAGAAGGGCACCCAGAACCTTTGTGAAGATTCTTGGAGCCGTAGCCAGTCCGAATGGAAGAGCTACAAACTGGTAGTGCCTGTCTAAGAAGGCAAACCTTAGGTACCGGTGATGATCTTTGTGGATCGGTATGTGAAGGTAAGCATCCTTTAAATCCACTGTGGTCATGTACTGACCCTCTTGGATCATGGGTAAGATTGTCCGAATAGTTTCCATTTTGAACGATGGAACTCTTAGGAATTTGTTTAGAATCTTTAAATCTAAGATTGGCCTGAAAATTCCCTCTTTTTTGGGAACCACAAACAGGTTTGAGTAGAACCCTTGTCCTTGTTCCGACCGTGGAACCGGATGGATCACTCCCATTAATAACAGATCTTGTACGCAGCGTAGAAACGCTTCTTTCTTTATCTGGTTTGTTGACAACCTTGACAGATGAAATCTCCCTCTTGGGGGAGATAATTTGAAGTCTAGAAGGTATCCCTGAGATATGATCTCTAGAGCCCAGGGATCCTGAACATCTCTTGCCCAGGCCTGGGCAAAGAGAGAGAGTCTGCCCCCCACTAGATCCGGTCCCGGATCGGGGGCTCTCGGTTCATGCTGTCTTTGGGGCAGCAGCAGGTTTCCTGGCCTGCTTGCTCTTGTTCCAGGACTGGTTAGGCTTCCAGCCTTGCCTGTAACGAGCAACAGCTCCTTCCTGTTTTGGTGCAGTGGAGGTTGATGCTGCTCCTGTTTTGAAATTCCGAAAGGGACGAAAATTAGACTGTCTAGCCTTAGCTTTGGCTTTGTCTTGAGGTAGGGCGTGGCCCTTACCACCTGTAATGTCAGCGATAATTTCTTTCAAACCGGGCCCAAATAAAGACTGCCCCTTGAAAGGTATATTAAGTAATTTGGACTTAGAAGTCACATCAGCTGACCAGGATTTTAGCCACAGCGCCCTACGTGCCTGTATGGCGAATCCTGAGTTCTTAGCCGTGAGTTTAGTTAAATGTACTACGGCCTCCGAAATGAAGGAATTAGCTAGTTTAAGGACTCTAAGCCTGTCCGTAATGTCGTCTAGCGTAGATGAACTAAGGTTCTCTTCCAGCGACTCAATCCAAAATGCTGCCGCAGCCGTAATCGGCGCGATACATGCAAGGGGTTGTAATATAAAACCTTGTTGAACAAACATTTTCTTAAGGTAACCCTCTAACTTTTTATCCATTGGATCTGAAAAAGCACAGCTATCCTCCACCGGGATAGTGGTACGCTTAGCTAAAGTAGAAACTGCTCCCTCCACCTTAGGGACCGTTTGCCATAAGTCCCGTGTGTTGGCGTCTATTGGAAACATCTTTCTAAATATTGGAGGGGGTGAGAACGGCACACCGGGTCTATCCCACTCCTTAGTAACAATTTCAGTTAGTCTCTTAGGTATAGGAAAAACGTCAGTACTCGCCGGTACCGCAAAGTATTTATCCAACCTACACAGTTTCTCTGGTATTGCAACGGTGTTACAATCGTTAAGAGCTGCTAAGACCTCCCCTAGTAATACACGGAGGTTCTCCAATTTAAATTTAAAATTTGAAATATCTGAGTCCAATTTGTTTGGATCAGAACCGTCACCCACAGAATGAAGCTCTCCGTCCTCATGCTCTGCGAGCTGTGACGCAGTATCAGACATGGCCCTAGCATTGTCAGCGCACTCTGTTCTCACCCCAGAGTGATCACGCTTGCCTCTTAGTTCTGGTAATTTAGACAAAACTTCAGTCATAACAGTAGCCATATCTTGTAATGTTATCTGTAATGGCCGCCCAGATGTACTAGGCGCCATAATATCACGCACCTCCCGGGCGGGAGATGCAGGTACTGCCGCGTGAGGCGAGTTAGTCGGCATAACTCTCCCCTCGCTGTTTGGTGAAATTTGTTCACATTGTACAGATTGACCTTTATTTAAAGTAGCATCAATACAGTTAGTACATAAATTTCTATTGGGCTCCACCTTGGCATTGGAACAAATGACACAGATATCTTCCTCTGAGTCAGACATGTTTAACACACTAGCAAAAAACTTACAACTTGGTTATAATCTTTTTTAGCAAAAAAATACTGTGCCTCAAAGAGGTACTAAACGATTAAATAACAGTTGAATAATGAACTGAAAAACAGTTATAGCATCAAACTTTAAAACAACACAACTCTTAGCAAAGGTTTGTTCCCATTAGTAAAATAACAATAATTAAATTTGACATAAAAAGTACAAAGCAACGTTTTATGCACAGTCACTATAAGAATTCTCACAGCTCTGCTGAGAGAAGTTACCTCCCTTCAAAGAAGTTTGAAGACCCCTGAGATCTGTCAGAGATGAACCGGATCATGCAGGAAAAATAAAAGTGACTGACTGGAATTTTTTGATGCGTAGTAAAGAGCGCCAAAAACGGCCCCTCCCTCTCCCACACAGCAGTGAAGAGAAACGAAACTGTCACAATTACAAGCAAAAAACTGCCAAGTGGAAAATAATGCCCAAATATCTATTCACACAGAACCTCAGCAATGTAAACGATTCTACATTCCAGCAAAAACGTTTAACATGATAAATAGTTATTAAAAGTATTAGTGACCTTTAGCAGAGTAGTTCCGGTGAAATACCATCCCCAGAATACTGAAGTGTATACATACATGTCATTTTAACGGTATGGCAGGATTTTCTCATCAATTCCATTCAGAAAATAAAAACTGCTACATACCTCAATGCAGATTCATCTGCCCGCTGTCCCCTGATCTGAAGCCTTTACCTCCCTCAGATGGCCGAGAACAGCAATATGATCTTAACTACTCCGGTTAAAATCATAGTAAAAAACTCTGGTAGATTCTTCCTCAAACTCTGCCAGAGAAGTAATAACACGCTCCGGTGCTATTGTAAAATAACAAACTTTTGATTGAAGTCATAAAAACTAAGTATAATCACCATAGTCCTCTCACACATCCTATCTAGTCGTTGGGTGCAAGAGAATGACTGGGACTGACGTAGAGGGGAGGAGCTATATGCAGCTCTGCTGGGTGAATCCTCTTGCATTTCCTGTTGGGGAGGAGTTATATCCCAGAAGTAATGATGACCCGTGGACTGATCACACATAACAGAAGAAAGGGATATTAAGCAATTTTGTCTTGGAAGATACATCCGCTGACCAAGACTTTAGCCAGAGCGCTCTGCGCGCCACAATTGCAAACCCTGAATTTTTCGCCGCTAATCTAGCTAACTGCAAAGCGGCATCTAAAATAAAGGAATTAGCTAACTTAAGTGCGTGAATTCTGTCCATAACCTCCTCATACGGAGTCTCTCTACTGAGCGACTTTTCTAGTTCCTCGAACCAGAACCACGCTGCTTTAGTGACAGGAATAATGCACGAAATAGGTTGCAGGAGGTAACCTCTCTGTACAAAAATCTTTTTAAGCAAACCCTCCAATTTTTTATCCATAGGATCTTTGAAAGCACAATTATCCTCGATAGGAATAGTAGTGCGCTTAGCTAGTGTAGAAACTACCCCCTCGACCTTATGGACTGTCTGCCATAAGTCCTTTCTGGTGTCGACCATAGGAAATAATTTCTTAAATATAGGAGGGGGGACAAAAGGTATGCCGGGCTTCTCCCACTCCTTATTCACTATGTCCGCCACCCGCTTGGGTATAGGAAAAGCGTCGGGGTGCACAGAAACCTCTAGGAACTTGTCCATCTTGCACAATTTTTCTGGAATGACCAGGTTGTCACAATCATCCAGAGTAGATAGCACCTTCTTAAGCAGTGCGCGGAGATGCTCTAATTTAAATTTAAATGTCACAACATCAGGTTCTGCCTGTTAAGAAATTCTACCTGAATCAGAAATTTCTCCATTTGACAAAACCTCCATCATGGCCACTTCAGATTGGTGTGAGGGTATGACAGAGCTATTATCATCAGCGCCCTCCTGCTCTACAGTGTTTAAAACAGAGCAATCGCACTTTCTCTGAAATGCAGGCATTTTGGATAAAATATTTGCTATGGAGTTATCCATTACTGCCGTCAATTGTTGCATAGTAACAAGCATTGGCGCGCTAGAAGTACTAGGGGTCTCCTGCGTGGGCAAAACTGGTGTAGACACAGAAGGAGATGATGTAGAACTATGTCTACTCCCTTCATCTGATGAATCATCTTGGGCAACTTTACTATCTGTGGCAGTACTGTCCTTACTTTGTTTGGACGCTATGGCACAATTATCACACAATTTTGAAGGGGGAGACACATTGGCTTCCATACATACAGAACATAGTTTATCTGAAGGCACAGACATGTTAAACAGGCTTAAACTTGTCAATAAAGTACAAAAACCGTTTTAGAACAAAACCGTTACTGTCTCTTTAAATTTTAAACAGGGCACACTTTTTTACTGAATATGTGAAAAACTATGAAGGAATTGTTCAATTTTAACCAAATTTTCACAAGTGTGTCTTAAAGCATTCAAAGCATTGCACCCCAAATTTCAGACCTTTAACCCTTAAAATGACGAAACCGGAGCCGTTTATAGTTTTAACCCCTCTACAGTCCCAGCTACAGCCTTTGCTGCGACTTTACCAAACCCAGGGGGGTATACGATACCAAATGAAGCCTTCTAGGAACCTTTTCAACTACTTCCAGACCCACACACATGCAGCTGCATGTCCTGCTCTCAAAAGTAACTGCGCAGTAATGGCGCGAAAATGAGGCTCTGCCTACTACATAGAAGGCCCTTCCTGACTGGGAAGGTGTCTAAACCAGTGCCTGACGTAAAAAAACGTTCCCCAAAGTTATAAAGTGTGAATTTCAACATCAAGCTGTATAAAATGCCCAAATAAAGCAATCGATCTAGTCCATAAAAGTGTCTACCAGTTTTATAGCCCATATTAAGCCCTTTATTCTGTTTGAGACTAAGAAAATGGCTTACCGGTCCCCATGAGGGGGAAATGACAGCCTTCCAGCATTACACAGTCTTGTTAGAAATATGGCTAGTCATACCTTAAGCATTAAAGTCTGCCAACTGTTCCCCTAACTGAAGTTATCTCATCTCAACAGTCCTATGTGGGAACAGAAACCAATTATAGTTACTGCTGCTAAAATCATACTTCTCTCACAAACAGAACTCTTCATCCTTTTCTGTTTCAGAGTAAATAGTACATACCAGCACTATTTTAAAATAACAAACTCTTGATAGTAGAATAAAAAACTACAACTAAACACCACATACTCTTCACCATCTCCGCGGAGATGCTGCTTGTTCAGCGGCAAAGAGAATGACTGGGGTGGGCGGAGCCTAGGAGGGACTATATGGACAGCTTTTGCTGTGCTCTTTGCCATTTCCTGTTGGGGAAGAGAATATTCCCACAAGTTATGGATGACGCCGTGGACCGGACACACCAATGTTGGAGAAACATTTGTTTTTAAGGAGCTATTTTTTATTTTATGCAGAGTGCGCAATCATAGTATTAACTGTATTGCATGTATGTATTTTAAAGTGGAGAAATAACAATTGGGTTTTTAAGAATTTATGATTTAACTCAGAGTATACAATAAATGTGTTCATATTAATTGTGATAATCCTGTGTCTTTAGCTTTTTTAGCGCTTCTTAAATCTATTTTTTTTCATGTAAGGTTATTACTGTAATACAGGTACAGTTTTTTGAGGAGTCTGACACTTTACTCTCCCACTACCGTATATTGTATATATTATAGACTGCTCTTCTTGTTTTCCCAGCCCCTTTAACTGGGGGTCCCAGCCTAACCTCATCAACAGTGCTAAACTGGGAGCTTCTAAATAAGTTTTTAAAAGGTTTTATATTGGATTTTTATATCTGTGCATATTCTTCTTTATAGAAGTGTCTTTTACATGCAGTTATATGAAAATTGATGTACACTGTCCCTTTAAAATTCTGGTGTGGGGTGTCTTTGCATCCTACTGGTGGCCAGGTGAAGTAATCCGAAGAGTAAGGTCTCATGAACTCGTACAACCAATAGAAAGAAAACACAATCTTTACATACTTTAACTTTTATACAACAGATATACATTTTTTTAATACCATAGAATAAGCTCATATAGTGAAGTATTATACAATATCATTCTGGAAATAGAAAATCACAGTTAAAGGGACATTAAACATTATTGTAATGTACTACAAACATTGTAATACACAGTTTATGTTATGCATAGAATATAATATACGTAACAGCATGGAACCCTGATAGGTGCATATTTTCCCTATTTTTTCTCTTTTGCACAGGTGAGCAATAAAGACAATCAGATGCCATACAAATCACCCAGTGAAGCAGATTGACAGACTGCACTGCTTTTGCTGGTTTTATTTCTGAATGACAGGTCTGAATGTGGCAGGTGGTACAGCATCTGATTTTATGTACTGTACAAAAATTTATGCTTACCTGATAAATTTATTTCTAGACATGGTGAGTCCATGGAATCATCAATTACTGTTGGGAATATAATTCCTGGCCAGCAGGAGGAGGCAAAGAGCACCACAGCAAAGCTGTTAAAGTGAAAGTCAATCATAGCGTTTCACAAACGCTAGGATTGACTATTGAAACAGATAAAGGAGACTTTCATTCATGAAGTATAAGATACTTCATGTAGAAAGCTCTTTTATTTGTCTCAACCAATCAGCGATTTAAGCTACTAAAAGTCCACGGCAAAAAATTTTTTTGCTAAGAGGTGATGTTTTCACCTCTTAGCCAATAGCAGTGCGGTAAATCCGGACTGGCACCCATGAGAGACGGAATTTACTGCACTGCTATTGGCTAAGAGGTGAAAACGTCACCTCTTAGGAAAAATTTTTTTTTGCCGTGGCATTTGTTAGCAGCTCAAATCGCCGATCGGTTGAAACAAATAAAGGAGCTTTCTACATGAAGCATCTTATACTTCATGAATGAAAGTCCCCTTTATTTGTTTCTTCCCTTCCCACAACCCCCAGTCATTCGACTGAAGGAAAAGGAGAGAAAGGAAATAACACAAGGTGTAGAGGTGCCTGAGGTTTAAATAAAAACCTGTCTGAAATTAAGGGTGGGCAGTGGATTCACCGTGTCTAGAAAGAAAGAAATTTATCAGGTAAGCATACATTTTGTTTTCTTTCTTAAGACATGGTAAGTCCACAGAATCATCAATTACTGTTGGGAATCAATACCCAAGCTAGAGGACACAGATGATTAGGGAGGGACAAGACAGGTAACCTAAACAGAAGGCACCACCGCTTGAAGAACCTTTCTCCCAAAAGAAACCTCAGCCAAGGCAAAAATATCAAATTTGGAAAACATATGTAGATAAGACCAAGTTGCAGCCTTGCAAAATTGCTCTACAGGAGCCTCATGATTGAAAACCCAAGAAGAGGAAACAGCTCAGATAGAAGGAGCCATAATTCTCTAAGGAGGCTGCTGAACAGCAGTCTCATAAGCCAAACGAATAATACTTCTCAACCAGAGAGAATGAGAAGTGTCAGAAACTTTCTGACCTCTACGTTTCCCAAAGAAACAGAAAGCAGCGAAAGTCCATATTCATCTACAGATAGAATACAAGAGCACGCACAACATCCCAGTTCCTTATGAGAGGAAGGATTAGGACCGAAACAACTATAGGAAGGAAACCTAACTAGTACGAGGATCCGCCTGATCGGTATGAAAGATAAGATAAGGCGAGTCATACTGTAAGCTAAGAGCTCCGAGACTCTCTAAGCAGAAGAAATAGCAATAAAAAAACCTTCCAAGATAATAACTTAATATCTAATGTAATGGCTCAAACGGAGCCTGCTGAAAAACTTGCAGAACAAATTTAAGGCTCCAAGGAGGGCCTGAATCTGACCAAGGCCTGACAAAAAGATTGCACATCTGGCAGACGCTTATGTAGCAAAATAGAAAATGCAGAAACTGACCCACTAGGGTACTGACTGATAAACCCTTCTCCAAACCTTCCTGGAGAAAGGCCAAAATCCTAGGAATCCTGACCCTACTCCAAGAGTAGCCCTTTAATTCCTAAAGACATATATGTCACACCCTATGGAAAATCTGTCTAGAAACAGACTTTCGAGATTGAATCATGGTCATAATGACCAACTCAGAAAAACCATGCATAGACAGAACTAAGCATTCAATTTTAAAGCAAACGAGATTTGGAAGAAAAAAGTAACCCTGATCCGAAGTTTCTTCCTTAGAGACAGTCTCCAAAGTGGGAGATACAACATCTCCACTAGATCTGCAAACCATACCCTGCGAGGCCACACAGGGGCTAAGAAATCTGATCTTCATCAGAATAACTGACGCTCTCTCCTGAACCGAGTAATGACTTATAGAAGAACAACAAATGAAGGAAAAACAGGTATGCCAGCCTGAATCCCTCAGGGCCGTTAGACCATCTATCAGAGTGGTCTGAGGGTCTCTTGATCTTGACCGTACTTTGGAAGCTTGGCATTCTACCGAGACACATTCGATCCAACTCCAGCACCCCCCATTTGAAGGTTAAGCTGGAGAACATCTACGGATGGAGTTACTACTTCCTAGGATGAAAAATCTGTCTGCTCAGGAAATCCGCTTCCCAGAAGACCACTCCTGGAAAGAGGGTTGCAGATAGAAAGCAATAGTGAGCTTCTGCCCACAGAACAATCCAAGCCATCTCCTTCATGGCTAAGGAACTCTGAGTTCCTCCCTGATGGTTTTTAACTGTAACCACAGAAGATATGTTGTCGGACTGGAAACCCGATAAACCAGGTTAAACACAACAGAGGCCAAGCCATCAGAGCATTTGGAAATCGTTCTCAACTCCAAATTTAGATGGGAAGAGCAGGCTCCTCCAAAGTCCAAAGACTCGCTTGTAAAGAGTCCCAGACTGCACCCCAGCCCAGCAGGCTGGTGTCTGAACACAATCACCCAGGAACATCTTTGATAACATATGCCCTGAGTCAGATGTTTCTTGAACAATCTTCTGAGACAGATCCGCAGGACCCCCGTTCCATTGACTGAGCATGCACAATTGCCGAGCTCCCAAATGGAATCGAGCAAAGGGAATGATGTCCATAGAAACTATCATCAGACCAGTTTGAACAGAAGGCTGAAGAGAAAGATCAGAGGAAAAAGTCTTAGATTTTCTGACCTCCGACAGAAAAAATGCTCCCAGATAGGTTATCTATTATGGACCCTAAGAAAAAACTACCCTTGTCGTTGGAGCAAAGGGACACTTTCCTAAGTTCACTTCCATCGGAGAATGAAAAACAAAACAAAATACAAAACAACAAGATCTCTGAATGAGACGTCGCCTGAACCAATAACCAAGTACAGTGCTACAACAATTTCCCAACACCTAATCACTGCTAAGAGAGCCCCAGAACCTGATATATTCTGGGAGCTCTGGCAAGGTCAAATGGAACATAAACTGAAAAGAATTGCTAGAAAAGCAAATCCCAGAAACTTTATATGATTCCAGAAAATGGAAACATGAAAATACACAGCCTTCAGGTCTATGGTCGTCATAAAATAACCCTCTTGAACTAATGAAGAGTGGTACTCTAAGAAATTTTTCTAGACACTGCAGCTCAAGAAAAAATAGCAAGTTCCCTATATAAGGGAACCAAGCCCATATCAAATAGAACGTTAGACCCTATTCCTGTACAGAAGGTAGAACCACACTCCCAGGGAAGAAAATTTCCATACGCCCTAAATAAAAGGTACCGATGTCGAAGCTATACCTCACAAGACCCTTAGGCTATGGAGGGAGTTAACATTAACGGAGTCTTCTCTTCCAGATATAAAATAAAACGGAATCCGGCTCAGAGAGAACAAATGCTCCACAAGGGAAAATAAACAACCAGATGTATATTTTGTGCCTTGAATAAACTAAAGCCCAATAAGAAATTAACCCCTTCCTATTCATGAAGGGAGTTAATTTACAGTCTCCTGTCACATACCTAACAGTACCTGCATTCTGCCTTAACAATCCCCACTCAGGATTATGTGAAGTCCCATGAATAAATTGCAGAGAGCCCAATATATTTTCAATGACTCTGAAAGGCCAGCCTCCTAGCCCCAGAAGACAATAGGCACTTACCTGCATCTAGCCGTCCGGCAGGAGGACCGCTCACACAACATGGAAGGAAGCCAACTCCTTACAGAGGTCTGTGAAACAAAGAAAGATCAGAGCAAATCTACTCAGGCTTTCTATACTAGGGCAGCAAACATGTTAGGAAAACTCGGTAAGGCCCATCTCACAAGTTCCTAACTGCTTTAAAGCCACCACTGCCCTACTGAAGAGACTAACGTGGAATACGGCTATACCCAATCTTGAGAGGAAAGGTCAGAGCAAACCTACTCTGGCTTTCAAAATAATAAAATCTTGATTGAAGTGAAATAAATCCTTCAGACACCAAAAACATCACCTCTTCCTTGCACTGAAGGCAAAGAGAATGACTGGGGGTTGTGGAAAGGGAAGTGATACTTAACAGCTTTGCTGTGGTGCTCTTTGCCTCCTCCTGCTGGCCAGGAGTGATATTCCCAACAGTAACTGATGATTCCGTGGACTCACCATGTCTTAAAAAAGAAAGAGTGATTCCCTGAGGCAAGGGGACAGGTATTGCAAGTAAAACATGCACTGACAGATTTGCTTAACTACTTCTAAAATTGAATTCTGGAAAGGCATAAAGTCCCCCTATATACTGTAATGTTTCTATGCTCTTTTAGTAAAAGAACACAAATTTATGTAAAATATTCTAAACTAGGAAATCAGCGGCAACCTCATGATCTTTATGTATTTTTTTATGTAGACAAGGAGAAATAACTACAAATTATATTTAACTTATTTTAGCAAGACAACAGACTCTTGTCTTTATGGGGTTTTCAAGGCCTTCTCAGTTTTTTTATTCCATTGGTGTTCCAATGGTCTTTGATGAACCCTGCACCTTGTTAACTCATAAGGTAATTTTCACAAGGAATCCTAGGTATAAGAAAAAAACTTCCACAAAATGTTGTGTGACTTTTGGAAATATTTAATTCAACAGCCTTATCTTTTTGAAAAGCCACTTTGGCTGGTTTTAGTAGACATTTTTGCCTATTTTGTACATGCTCACTTCACATTTGAACAAACATATCCACTTCCTTGTTTAATAAAAACTTTAGAATATTGCACAATTGTAAAACTAAACCATGATAAATAAAATATGGTCATATGATGTTTGTTTACAATACAGTTTATTGTTTGCATACATGTTGTGAACTGGTATCATTAGTAAAGTGAAATAACCTGCATTTTAACAAATATTGAATCAATCATTGCCCATGTATCTATTCACACTGGCTGGTCATATTATTCCTCAGTTTGTGCATACAAAAACTATTTCTTATAGATTTTTGCATGATTAAACAATTCAAATGTAGGGAATCAAAATGTTGTAGATTGCAGCTTAACTAATTCCACCAGGCACACTCTAATAGTGCCAATGATAAAAAAAAACAAAATATCCAGGTTTAAATTTAAAGGGACAGTCTAGGCCAAAAACATAATTTATGTAAGAACTTACCTGATAAATTCATTTCTTTCATATTAGCAAGAGTCCATGAGCTAGTGACGTATGGGATATACATTCCTACCAGGAGGGGCAAAGTTTCCCAAACCTCAAAATGCCTATAAATACACCCCTCACCACACCCACAATTCAGTTTAACGAATAGCCAAGAAGTGGGGTGATAAAAAAGTGCGAAAGCATATAAAATAAGGAATTGGAATAATTGTGCTTTATACAAAATCATAACCACCACAAAAAAAGGGCGGGCCTCATGGACTCTTGCTAATATGAAAGAAATGAATTTATCAGGTAAGTTCTTACATAAATTATGTTTTCTTTCATGTAATTAGCAAGAGTCCATGAGCTAGTGACGTATGGGATAATGACTACCCAAGAAGTGGATCTTTCCACACAAGAGTCACTAGAGAGGGAGGGATAAAATAAAGACAGCCAATTCCTGCTGAAAATAATCCACACCCAAAATAAAGTTTAACAAAAAACATAAGCAGAAGATTCAAACTGAAACCGCTGCCTGAAGTACTTTTCTACCAAAAACTGCTTCAGAAGAAGAAAATACATCAAAATGGTAGAATTTAGTAAAAGTATGCAAAGAGGACCAAGTTGCTGCTTTGCAGATCTGGTCAACCGAAGCTTCATTCCTAAACGCCCAGGAAGTAGAAACTGACCTAGTAGAATGAGCTGTAATTCTCTGAGGCGGAGTTTTACCCGACTCAACATAGGCAAGATGAATTAAAGATTTCAACCAAGATGCCAAAGAAATGGCAGAAGCTTTCTGGCCTTTTCTAGAACCGGAAAAGATAACAAATAGACTAGAAGTCTTACGAAAAGATTTCGTAGCTTCAACATAATATTTCAAAGCTCTAACAACATCCAAAGAATGCAACGATTTCTCCTTAGAATTCTTAGGATTAGGACACAATGAAGGAACCACAATTTCTCTACTAATGTTGTTGAAATTCACAACTTTAGGTAAAAATTCAAAAGAAGTTCGCAACACCGCCTTATCCTGATGAAAAATCAGAAAAGGAGACTCACAAGAAAGAGCAGATAATTCAGAAACTCTTCTGGCAGAAGAGATGGCCAAAAGGAACAAAACTTTCCAAGAAAGTAATTTAATGTCCAATGAATGCATAGGTTCAAACGGATGAGCTTGAAGAGCTCCCAGAACCAAATTCAAACTCCAAGGAGGAGAAATTGACTTAATGACAGGTTTTATACGAACCAAAGCTTGTACAAAACAATGAATATCAGGAAGAATAGCAATCTTTCTGTGAAAAAGAACAGAAAGAGCAGAGATTTGTCCTTTCAAAGAACTTGCGGACAAACCCTTATCTAAACCATCCTGAAGGAACTGTAAAATTCTCGGTATTCTAAAAGAATGCCAGGAAAAATGATGAGAAAGACACCAAGAAATATAAGTCTTCCAGACTCTATAATATATCTCTCGAGATACAGATTTACGAGCCTGTAACATAGTATTAATCACAGAGTCAGAGAAACCTCTTTGACCAAGAATCAAGCGTTCAATCTCCATACCTTTAAATTTAAGGATTTCAGATCCTGATGGAAAAAAGGACCTTGTGACAGAAGGTCTGGTCTTAACGGAAGAGTCCACGGTTGGCAAGAGGCCATCCGGACAAGATCCGCATACCAAAACCTGTGAGGCCATGCCGGAGCTACCAGCAGAACAAACGAGCATTCCTTCAGAATCTTGGAGATTACTCTTGGAAGAAGAACTAGAGGCGGAAAGATATAGGCAGGATGATACTTCCAAGGAAGTGATAATGCATCCACTGCCTCCGCCTGAGGATCCCGGGATCTGGACAGATACCTGGGAAGTTTCTTGTTTAGATGGGACGCCATCAGATCTATTTCTGGAAGTTCCCACATTTGAACAATCTGAAGAAATACATCTGGGTGAAGAGACCATTCACCCGGATGCAACGTTTGGCGACTGAGATAATCCGCTTCCCAATTGTCTACACCTGGGATATGAACCGCATAGATTAGACAGGAGCTGGATTCCGCCCAAACCAAAATTCGAGATACTTCTTTCATAGCCAGAGGACTGTGAGTCCCTCCTTGATGATTGATGTATGCCACAGTTGTGACATTGTCTGTCTGAAAACAAATGAACGATTCTCTCTTCAGAAGAGGCCAAAACTGAAGAGCTCTGAAAATTGCACGGAGTTCCAAAATATTGATCGGTAATCTCACCTCCTGAGATTCCCAAACTCCTTGTGCCGTCAGAGATCCCCACACAGCTCCCCAACCTGTGAGACTTGCATCTGTTGAAATTACAGTCCAGGTCGGAAGCACAAAAGAAGCCCCCTGAATTAAACGATGGTGATCTGTCCACCATGTTAGAGAGTGTCGAACAATCGGTTTTAAAGATATTAATTGAGATATCTTCGTGTAATCCTTGCACCATTGCTTCAGCATACAGAGCTGAAGAGGTCGCATGTGAAAACGAGCAAAGGGGATCGCGTCCGATGCAGCAGTCATAAGACCTAGAATTTCCATGCATAAGGCTACCGAAGGGAATGATTGTGACTGAAGGTTTCGACAAGCTGTAATCAACTTTAGACGTCTCTTGTCTGTTAAAGACAGAGTCATGGACACTGAATCCATCTGGAAACCCAGAAAGGTTACCCTTGTCTGAGGAATCAAAGAACTTTTTGGTAAATTGATCCTCCAACCATGATCTTGAAGAAACAACACAAGTCGATTCGTATGAGATTCTGCTAAATGTAAAGACTGAGCAAGTACCAAGATATCGTCCAAATAAGGAAATACCACAATACCCTGTTCTCTGATTACAGACAGCAGGGCACCGAGAACCTTTGTAAAAATTCTTGGAGCTGTAGCTAGGCCAAACGGCAGAGCCACAAACTGGTAATGCTTGTCCAGAAACGAGAATCTCAGGAACTGATAATGATCTGGATGAATCGGAATATGCAGATATGCATCCTGTAAATCTATTGTGGACATATAATTCCCTTGCTGAACAAAAGGTAAGATAGTCCTTACAGTTACCATCTTGAACGTTGGTATCCTTACATAATGATTCAATATTTTTAGATCCAGAACTGGTCTGAAAGAATTCTCCTTCTTTGGTACAATGAAGAGATTTGAATAAAACCCCATCCCCTGTTCCGGAACTGGAACTGGCATAATTACTCCAGTCAACTCTAGATCTGAAACACATTTCAGAAATGCTTGAGCTTTTACTGGATTTACTGGGACACGGGAAAGAAAAAATCTCTTTGCAGGAGGTCTCAACTTGAAACAAATTCTGTACCCTTCTGAAACAATGTTCTGAATACAAAGATTGTGAACAGAATTGATCCAAATTTCCTTGAAAAAACGTAACCTGCCCCCTACCAGCTGAGCTGGAATGAGGGCCGCACCTTCATGTGGACTTAGAAGCAGGCTTTGCCTTTCTAGCTGGCTTGGATTTATTCCAGACTGGAGATGGTCTCCAAACTGAAACTGCTCCTGAGGATGAAGGATCAGGCTTTTGTTCTTTGTTGAAACGAAAGGAAGAAAACGATTATTAGCCCTGTTTTTACCTTTAGATTTTTTATCCTGTGGTAAAAAAGTTCCTTTCCCACCAGTAACAGTTGAAATAATGGAATCCAACTGAGAACCAAATAATTTGTTACCCTGGAAAGAAATGGAAAGTAAAGTTGATTTAGAAGCCATATCAGCATTCCAAGTTTTAAGCCATAAAGCTCTTCTAGCTAAAATAGCTAGAGACATAAACCTGACATCAACCCTGATAATATCAAAAATGGCATCACAGATAAAATTATTAGCATGTTGAAGAAGAATAATAATATCATGAGAATCACGATGTGTTACTTGTTGCGCTAAAGTTTCCAACCAAAAAGTTGAAGCTGCAGCAACATCAGCCAAAGATATAGCAGGTCTAAGAAGATTACCTGAACACAGATAAGCTTTTCTTAGAAAGGACTCAATTTTCCTATCTAGAAGATCCTTAAACGAAGTACCATCTGACGTAGGAATAGTAGTACGTTTAGCAAGGGTAGAAATAGCCCCATCAACTTTAGGGATCTTGTCCCAAAATTCTAATCTGTCAGACGGCACAGGATATAATTGCTTAAAACGTTTAGAAGGAGTAAATGAATTACCCAAATTATCCCATTCTTTGGAAATTACTGCAGAAATAGCATCAGGGACAGGAAAAACTTCTGGAATAACTACAGGAGTTTTAAAAACCTTATTTAAACGTTTAGATTTAGTATCAAGAGGACCAGAATCCTCTATTTCTAAAGCAATTAGGACTTCTTTAAGTAAAGAACGAATAAATTCCATTTTAAATAAATATGAAGATTTATCAGCATCAACCTCTGAGACAGAATCCTCTGAACCAGAGGAATCATCAGAATCAGAATGATGATGTTCAGTTAAAAATTCATCTGTAGGGAGAGAAGTTTTAAAAGATTTTTTACGTTTACTAGAAGGAGAAATAACAGACATAGCCTTCTTTATGGATTCAGAAACAAAATCTCTAATATTATCAGGAACATTCTGCACCTTAGATGTTGAAGGAACTGCAACAGGCAATGGTACTTTACTAAAGGAAATATTATCTGCTTTAACAAGTTTGTCATGACAATCAATACAAACAACAGCTGGAGGAATAGCTACCAAAAGTTTACAGCAGATACACTTAGCTTTGGTAGATTCAGCACTTGACAGCGATTTTCCTGTAGTATCTTCTGACTCAGATGCAACGTGAGACATCTTGCAATATGTAAGAGAAAAAACAACATATATATAAAGCAAAATTGATCAAATTCCTTAAATGACAGTTTCAGGAATGGGAAAAAATGCCAAAGAACAAGCTTCTAGCAACCAGAAGCAATAAAAAATGAGACTTAAATAATGTGGAGACAAAAGTGACGCCCATATTTTTTCGCGCCAAATAAGACGCCCACATTATTTGGCGCCAAAAATGACGCCACATCCGGAACGCCGACATTTTTGGCGCAAAATAACGTCAAAAAATGACGCAACTTCCGGCGACACGTATGACGCCGGAAACGGAAATAGAATTTTTGCGCCAAAAAAGTCCGCGCCAAGAATGACGCAATAAAATGAAGCATTTTCAGCCCCCGCAAGCCTAACAGCCCACAGGGAAAAAGTCAAATTTTAAGGTAAGAAAAAATGTTAAATGAAAATGCATTATCCCAAATATGAAACTGACTGTCTGAAAATAAGGAAAGTTGAACATTCTGAGTCAAGGCAAATAAATGTTTGAATACATATATTTAGAACTTTATAAACAAAGTGCCCAACCATAGCTAGGAGTGTCACAGAAAATAAGACTTACTTACCCCAGGACACTCATCTACATATAGTAGATAGCCAAACCAGTACTGAAACGAGAATCAGTAGAGGTAATGGTATATATAAGAGTATATCGTCGATCTGAAAAGGGAGGTAAGAGATGAATCTCTACGACCGATAACAGAGAACCTATTAAATAGACCCCTTAGAAGGAGATCACTGCATTCAAATAGGCAATACTCTCCTCACATCCCTCTGACATTCACTGCACGCTGAGAGGAAAACCGGGCTCCAACTTGCTGCGGAGCGCATATCAACGTAGAATCTAGCACAAACTTACTTCACCACCTCCATCGGAGGCAAAGTTTGTAAAAACTGAATTGTGGGTGTGGTGAGGGGTGTATTTATAGGCATTTTGAGGTTTGGGAAACTTTGCCCCTCCTGGTAGGAATGTATATCCCATACGTCACTAGCTCATGGACTCTTGCTAATTACATGAAAGAAATAAACTTTCATGATTCAGATAGAGCATGTAATTTTAAACAATTTTCCAATTTACTTTTATCACCAATTTTGATTTGTTCTCTTGGTATTCTTAGTTGAAAGCTTAACCTAGGAGGTTCATATGCTAATTTCTTAGACCTTGAAGCCCACCTCTTTCAGATTGCATTTTAACAGTGTTTCACCACTAGAGGGTGTTAGTTCACATATTTCATATAGATAACACTGTGCTCGTGCACGTGAAGTTATCTGGGAGCAGGCACTGATTGGCTAGACTGCAAGTCTGTCAAAAGAACTGAAAAAAGGGGCAGTTTGCAGAGGCTTAGATAGAAGATAATCACAGAGGTTAAAAGTATATTATTATAAGTGTGTTGGTTATGCAAAACTGGGAAATGGGTAATAAAGGGATTATCTATCTTTTAAAACAATAAAAATTCTGGTGTAGACTGTCCCTTTAAGTTTCTCCTGTGGCAAAATCTAAACTTGAATCTAAGCTATATTAGCTTAGCAACACCTGGAAAATGTATGCAATCAATCTATAAAAAGCTGTTTGTGTTCTCCACAGAACTATAAAAAGTTTGACAAATTTTGAAAGCCACAACTTTTACCATTTTTAATTGTAGCGCAATATATACATTCTCTAGCATGTCATTTTTGCAGTATTCAATGAGGAACTCTCTGTGCTTAAATCCTATACATAAATGACATATTTCATTTAATGTGTGAGAGCAAGAGAATGAGAAACCCAGAATTTCAGTTTTCTAAGTAATCCCCACTGTTCGATTTTCTTTGCTAATACCAGATATGAACTCACCTGAAGGGTTTCTATTTGTTTTCTGATACTGATGTTAGATGGCATCTAAATAAAGCAATGTGAGACAGCAAAACATAACAAACATGAGAATGTAATGCACATGCAGGTTAGATGGGGGAAAAAAAGGCACAAAACAAATAGCGAATAACTGAAAAAAGTAAATATAACTGAAACAAAACTGAGAGATTGCACTCTTTATGGGATTGCTACACTCTATGCAGAACGTTTAGGTTAATGTAAAATAATTTTCTGTTTAAAGACTTTAAAGTCTTTTTAACTGTGCATATTATATATTATCAATTAAGCACTGTATTTACAACTATCATTTCGCTAACAAAATTTGCAGCTTTTTTTTTAATTGTTCCAGAGTACTCCAAGGGCCCATTAAAAATCCTTGTGTAAGTTCAACTTACCTCATCTGCTATGCTCAATTAGAGGCATATGCACAAAAGCCATTTTACTAATTTAAGCAATCACTGTGTAGTATGCTGCAGGGATAAGAGTGCAGAATACTCTCCCGCCTCTCTGTAGGTACTGAATAAACATAACATTTAAGGGTAAAAATACCCAAGAAAAGCAGAAAAAATATTTGTTGCTGAATTAAACATTTTAGGTGGATTACATTTTCAGTTTAATTTTCCTGAAAAAATAAATAAAATAAGTAAAAAAATATTTGATAGTTCTAGATGAGCTCATGGGTGGCTGGATTACAGATGAGTTGGGAGCTGAACCTTGGATGGATGATCAGAAAGCTTTTTGAATACTCTTACCGAGTCTTACATGTAGCTGGTCTAGGGTCAGCTAGGTCTATATCAGAAAGCTCGATATGTGTCAGCCAAATCAGTCTGGCACATTAAAACCAGCTGGTTTTAGCAGAAGTGGACCTGGCTTAGGGGTGAATAGATATTTAGAAAGAGCATACAACCATTCCTTTGTTGTGTCCAAATCACGACAGACTTAAAACAGCTTTTACACTGCTAAAGCAATCACTATGTAGCTAGGTCAGTATTCTGAATCCTGCAGTATGCAGAAAAGTGGGCAAAAACAAAAATACCATTCTATTGAAAAGGTTTATTTACACTGAGTTTTAACTTCACTTTACTAAGTTAGGTTAAGTTGGAAGCACCCAACTCCTTTGTATTGCTATAAAAATCAATCTATTTTGTAAATTTAGTTTGCGAAGTCTAATCAGAAATGTTATGAAGCTGAGAACCCGTGTTAACAATCGACACTTGCCATGCAGTATCACTTGGTGAAACTTAAGATTACTAAGAGCAGGGCTTATCAATCACTGCTTTTTAAATTTGTGTTTGAAGCATCACTCATGCAAGCCTGTGCCGCAAGGTCTCAGAAGCTGGGAATACAGCTTGATAAATTTGCCCCTAAGGGCAATAAGCAAACCTGTAGCCAAGATTTAAGATCCAGAGGTCATCAGACCGCTTGTTTCTTAACCCACTTCGTCACCTGTTATGTGGCATATGTCAATCCCCGACCGGGGAGATGGAAGGCCCTTATTCCCGCACGATTGTCTACACACGAGCAGGGGGCAGCGTTGCACCCTAGCCACAGTGTGCAATGATAAATGTGGGTAGTGCATTGCTGCCCATTAGACGAGAAGCCCCTGTATGCCTTACTTTATTAAATCTGGCTCATGTACAAGCAAAACAGTCAATGTTTTGAGATGTTAATGTAAACAATGGAGAATTACAAAGACACAATATGGTTAATGTAGCAAACAATTCTCACCAGCGGTTGGGAAATATTGTTAGTGGAGTGCAAGTACAATTAAACATGCAAACTTCTTAGGATGAATAAAAAAGCAAAGTAGATTAAACTATAAAAAGCAAATGAAAAATGAACATGAAATGAAGAGTATGTAAAAAGCAAAGCAAATAAAACATATTATGGAGAATAGAAGCGAAGAACTGCCTTAACCAAGATGTCATTTTAGAACATTAATTACTGAACATGCAGCTAATCATTTGCTTTGTTCTGTTTCCCCAAAAGCCCATTAAATACAGAAGATTAGAAGATGCATGTCATTAATTCAGAGCATTATTATAAAGAGAAACACAGGATTTCTACAGAAACAAAAGTTTATTAAGAGAGCATTTACTGTGCTACGGTCATTGCACAAAAGAATATGGGGAAAAGTAATGAAATGATTAAGATAGACAATTTATAAATTACCATATGCACTCAAAGACATTAAATAAAAGGTGCATTCACTCTTAACTATACATGTAAATTCTGTGTTCGGCCCATAAATATCCAAATATAAAATAGTAGAAAATTTAGCTATATAGAAAATATGTCAAATGTATCTGAAACTAAGGAGTCAGCCAGAATACTGAGGAGCCAGAGAAATGGTGTAGTTGTAAAGTGAACGCACCAGTTAAAGAGCCTTTTATGATGTCAGAGCATGAAATGTCAGATGTAAGCAATAAATGAATTGCTTACCTTTAAATGCGACAAACAGTTTTGCAAGAATATGTGCCAATTGTTTAAGAAAAACTGCTTTTGGCTTACACACAGCAGGCAGGTGATCAAAGGGTATAATGCCTGTAGGATGAAAAGAAATATTTAGGACATTTTCCAAAGTCAATTTTTCTTCCAGATTTACAGCATAAAGATAATTTCATACATTCAAACATTATAGGGCAAATTATGACTCTGCCAAATTCATTTTATACACATTTAAAGGGGAGACTGATACGACAACAAGTGTTAACTAGAAAGATAATGAGAATAATGCAGAACCACAACTACTTTTAATAACAAAAATTTGACCTGGTTCTGTCCCCACTGCCTTGGACTTGTGAGCTCATATGATGTAAGGTAGAGACAAACATCTCAGAGAAGTTCCACATTTTACCATATTGTCAATATAGGATGGGACCTCTGTCTCACTTTCTCTCCTACTGCTGTTTCCACCATTTATGTCTTGATTTAAAAGAAACCTGGACAAGCTGCACTAGTAAGGACTATTTTGAGGAGACTTGGAATCATGAAAAGTGAACAGTTTAATAGGACTACAATTTAAAAGGACATCATACTGCAATGTGTTTGAGAATGTAATTCCTACACTATTTGTAGGGGAAATCTGTGTATTTAAGTCCTGTAAAGCGTTTTGTTATTATCAATTAAGAAGTAACTTGAAAATCGGATCGCAATAAACATGCATTTCCTGGGGCTTTTCAAGTTTCAAATATCAACTTCAATTTGTTTAACCTAAATTGACATAAAAAGTGATGCTTAAACAGATGTAAAACTTTATTTTGTTTGAATAAATATACAAGAAACATGTAAACCCCCCAAAGAAATTATGAAAACATAGTACAAACAATGTCAGTGATGTATTTATCTTTAAAATCACTATTACCTTTATTCATGAAAAAAAATATTTAAAATATTGAACTACTAATCTTTCATATCCATGCGCTTAATGTTCCTTTAAATTCAGCAAATATGTAAAACAAGACTTCTCTTTGTTACAAAGAAATGTATTTTTCTAAAGGTTGAAGCAATGGAACAGATTACTGATATCTTTAAATCTCCCATATGGGATTCTTTAACTAGAATAACTACAGGAAAACTAAGCTACCTTGGCCAGCTCAAGGGAAGATTATGAAGGAAGACAATTATAGTTTTAATAAATCAGTTGTATATCGCCCTTATTGCATCATATCTGTGTGTTTACAGAACATTGCAGCACTCTGAATGTTTACAAAACAAGAGTAAAGGTTTCCAGATATTTAAAATGCAGCAGTAGCAGGAACAAAGTGTCTGCTTGCACCAATAACATGTTTTACCAAGGAATGCTTCTTTCTTGAGCTCAGTTCAAACGTGGTCTGGTACAGCATCTCCACAAAGTTTTTTAAGCATGGCACATTCACTTCATTTTTTACAGCCTTTCAAAAAGAGAAAGTCATATTATACAAAGCAGGTTAACTGGCAACAAAGCAAACAAAACCAGTAACTGAATGAATAGTAAGCTAATTGCATAAAAAGTGTTTGTCAGACGCAAATATACTCATAATATCTAGTAGAAGTAACAGGTGTATATTCTGTGCATTTAATTAAAGGGACAGTCAACTCATTTTTTTTTATTGTTTAAAAAGAAAGATAATCCCTTTATTAACCATTCCCCAGTTTTGCACAGAAAACATGGTTAATATTAATAAACTTTTTACCTCTGTGATTACCTTGTATCTAAGCCTCTTCTGACAGCCCCCTTATAACATGGCTATTTATTTATTTATTATCTATTGACTTGCATTTTTTACAATTAGTGCAGTGTCTGCCACAACCTACGTGCGTGAGCACAATGTTATCTATATGGTCCACATGAACTAACACTCCCCTGTTGTGAAAAGCTAATAAAAAAATCATGTGGTAAGGGGGCCGTCTTTAGTGGCTTAGAAACAGACAGAAATTTAGAGGTTTAAAGGTTATAAAGTATATTAATATAACCATGATGGTTGTGCAAAGCTGGGGAATGGGTAGTAAAGGTATTATCTATCTTTTTAAACAATAACAATTTTTGTGTTGACTTTCCCTTTAAGGGAAATGGATGAAATTATCCAACTTTGAGACCATTCTTACAATGCAGGACTTATATTGGTACATTTTTTTAAAACCACATTATGTGTACAGTAAATCTTACAATTCAAAAAACAGTTCAGCAAAGCAGTCAGGTCACCTTAAACTTGATTTTGGCAGCCAATAAGAATTTCTTGTCCTTTGTATTATTTTGTATTGATGGATTATCGCATGTGTGACATTATTACAATAGCACATCATAAACAGACCTGAAATACTATACACTAAACATTTATGAATACACTTAGTATTTTCCCTACCAGAAGGTCTCACATTTCAATATAATAATGATCATTCAGAAAATAAACTAGTTATGTAAATCACAAAAAAACATATGAATATATTTATGAGGACATCCAAAATGACAATGGTCAATTGTTATATTTGTATTTACTATACATATTAAAAAAGGAGAGAAAGAAACGTTTTCTTAAACAGTAAATCTTGCATTAAGCAGTTCTACTTACAGCAGCCACAGGGATGAGAATTTCTACAAACAGACCGGCAAGTGCATGCTTTATGTCCTTGTCTTTCACTTCTAAGAAGTACTGCGCACATTCCTTAGAAAAAGGAAAAACACGTTTACATAAATATTATATGGTTCGATAGAGTAATTACCTAAGCCTAATCATTTATACAAAATGGCTTGTTTTTTTACTAGGTCATTTAGCCAATAGGATTCTATTATAACTGGTTCTTGGCACTTCAAGTATAGAAGAACTAAATTTATGCTTACCTGATAAATGTATTTCTTTCTTGATACGGTGAGTCCACTGATCATCAATTACTGTTGGGAATATCACTCCTGGCCAGCAGGAGGAGGCAAAGAGCACCACAGCAAAGCTGTTAAGTATCGCTTCCCTTCCCACAAACCCCAGTCATTCGCCTGAAGGAAAAGGAGAGAAAAGAAATAAGGTGTAGAGGTGCCTGAGGTTTATATAAAAAAAAAACTGTCTGAAAACGTGGAGGGCCATGGACTAACCGTGTCAAGAAATAAATAAATTTATCAGGTAAGCATAAATTTTGTTTTCTTTCTTAACACACGGTGAGTTTATGGATCATGAATTACTGTTGGGAATCAATATCCAAGCTAGAGGACACAGATAAGGGAGGGCAAGAAAGGTAACCTAAACTGAAGGCACCACTGCTTGCAGACCCTTTCTCCCAAAAGAAGCCTCAGCCGAGGCAAAAGTATCAAATTTATAGAATTTAGAAAAAGTGTGCAAAGAAGACCAAGTCACAGCCTTACAGATCTATTCTACAGAGTCATCATTCTTGAAGGCCCAAGAAGAAGACACCACCCTAGTGGAATGAGCTGTAATTCTCTCAGGAGGCTGCTGTCTAGCAGTCTCATATGCCAAACGAATAATACTTCTCAACCAGAGAGAAAGAGAAGTGGCAGTAGTTTTCTGACCCTTATGTTTTCCAGAAAACTGAGAAAGACTGATGAAAGTACTTTGTAGCCTGCAGATAGAATTTAAGAGCCCGCACAACGTCTAAGTTATGTAATAAACGTTCTTTATTAGAAGGAGGATTAGGACAAAGAGAAGGAAAAACAATTTCCTGATTAACATTTCTGTCCGAAAACAACCTTAGGAAGAAAACCAAACTTGGTACGGAGAACTGCCTTATCTGCATGAAATATGAAATAAGGAGAATCACACTGCAAAGCTGAGAGCTCAGAAACCCTCCGAGCAGAAGAAATAGCAGTAAGAAACAAAACCTTCCAAGATAATAACTTAATATCTATGAAATGCATAGGCTCAAACGAAGCCTGTTGTAAAACTTTAAGAACAAGATTAAGGCACCGAGGTGGAGCAACTAACTGAAACACAGGCCTGATTCTGACCAGGGCCTGACAAAAGGAATATGCATCCGGAACGTCCGCCAGGCGCTTGTGCAGCAGAATGGATAGAGCAGAAATCTGACCCTTGATGGTACTGACAAGATAACCCCTTCTCAAGACCTTCCTGGAGAAAAGATAAGATCCTGACCTTACTCCAAGAATAGCCTTTAGACTCACACCAATAAAGATATTTACGCCATATCTTATGGTAAATCTTTCTAGTGACAGGCTTACGAGCCTGAGCCATGGTCTCAAAGACCGATTCGGACAATCCACGCTTAGCTAAAATCAAGCGTTCAATCTCCAAGCAGTCAGCTTCAGAGAAACGAGATTTGGATGAAGGAAGGGCCCCTTAGGCAGGAAGTCCTTCCTGAGCGGTAGTCTCCATGGACGCAGAGACAACATCTCTACTAGATCTGATAGCAGGCCACGCAGGAGCTATTAGAATCACTGATGCCCTCTCCTGCTTGATCTGAGCGATGACTCGCAGAAGAAGAGCAAACTAAGAAAAAAGATATGCCAACCTGAAGTTCCAAGGAACTTCCAGAGCATCTGTCAGAAAGGCTTGAGGAAAGATTGTTCCAGCCACCAACAATTTTAAAAGACCTTTATTTTCTCATATTTTGGGTCTAAGCAAAAAAATTACGTTTCAGGCCTGCTATAGGCCCTTAGTCATGTATACCTTAAAACACACAGGTTCATCATTTATATACCCTACACCTGTTCACTTGTTCTCATGTGATTTTTCATTTTGCAACAATGCCATTTTGTGGACAACCAAGGTATATATTTTTTCTAGTTGTGCCAAATTTCCTGACTAATCACATGAGAAAAATTCAAAGTTACAATAAAATAAAATTTAAAGATAAAACCATATGTACAAAATTAGAATAGAAGAAATATTGCACATAATAAGCAGATCATAAACAAAAATTTTTCATAGATGATAGTTATATAAATTAATTAATTTTAAAGATTCTAAAAGATCTCTTTCTAAGAACACCTCCCCAGGAGAGGGAACATAAAAGTATCTATTTAATTTACTCAATTTTTTTAGGGTTGACAACGATAGGCATATCAGAGTCATCCAAGGCAGCTAAAACCTCCTTTAGTAAAACACGGAGGTGCTCAAGCTTGAATCTGAAGGAAACCCCTTCAGCTTCAGACGAAGGAATTACACTATCCGAATCTGAGAGTTCACCCTCAGAGGCTATTGAAGTATCCTCCTCTTCTGACCAAGTGGTTCCACTTGGGCATGCAGACAAAGTTTGCATTCCTCAACAGATATAGGCAATAAGTCCATTTTGCACTGAATGAAATAGACACACACAAAAAATAAAAAAATAAAATAAAAAACGGAACAGTATCTTTAAGAGCCCTGTTTAATTGAGAAAAAACAGTGCCCGCAAATATGAAGAAAACACCCTTTACAATGGAAAAACCAACCCTTTAATAAGTAATATAAATTATTCCTCCAGGTCCTAAATAATATTAATATACCTCTTAGGCACCCCTACACCACAGCGCAACGCCTATCTGACCTCCTTTACTCTGCAGATTCTACTCCGGAACAAGCAGGGGCAAAAAGAGGAAGAGGACACAATCTTAGTAACACTGAGGAGAAAAAAGCGCCAAGAAAAAGCACGAGCTGTGTCCGGGGGGGGGGGGGAAAGAGCCCACCCCTAATGACGTCATCACAGTGAATACGGGCCGATCTTAAGACTAAAAAAAAACGTAATAGATTACGTTATATACGCTAAATCTCCAAGTAGTATAAGATAAGCAGAAGACCCCCAAAACTGCAGATTTCTGCTGAGCCACCATTAACGTTTTACACCACTCTCTTACTAGGACTAAATCATACCACACAGTGTCCTGCCAGCCTGTCTAACTCATCCTGCTCTCAGGAAGATTCTTGTCCCATCATGATGTGCAGAAATACATGTTTAAGTGCCAGGGTTCTCTATATAAGAAATAAAAAGGCACTTACCTACACCCTTGTCTGTCCGACAGGGAGACAGCACCAGGAATGAGAGGAAGCCGCTCCTCACAGAGTCCTGTGAATGAAAGGATGAACAGAGTAAGCCTACTCTGGCATACTGTAGAAGGGCAGCAAATATTGTCAGGAAAATGCAGTGAGGCCCACCCCACAAGTTCATAACTGCTTTAAAGCTACCACAGCCCTACTGAAGAGACTGAAGTGGAATACAGCTAAACACAGCTTGAAAGGGAAGGTCAGAGCAAACCTGCTCAGGCTTCAAAAATAATAAAATCGTGACAGAAGAATCTTTTACAGACACCTAAACATCACCTCCTCCTTGCACCTAAGGCAAAGAGAATGACTGGGGGTTGTGGAAAGGGATGTGATACATAACAGCTTTGCTGTGGTACTCTTTGCCTCCTCCTGCTGGCCAGGAGTGATATTCCCAACAGTAATTGATGATCCGTGGACTCACCTTGTCTTAAGAAAGAAAATATTTTCTGTATTTTTAAATTAATATTTTTATGTATACCATGTTAAAGGGACACGGAACCCAAAAATGTTCTTTCCATATTCAGACAGAGCATAAAACTGTAAAACAATTACCAATTTAATTCTATTATCAAATTTGCTTTGTTCTCTGTTATTCTTTGTTGAAAAGATATCTAGGTAGGTAGCGTGCACATGTCTGGAGCACTAAATGACAGGAAAAAGTGCTGCCATCTTGCTAATGTAGAACATTCTTGAAAAACTGCTGTCATATAGTACTGCAGACACATACACACTACTGAACATATCTTTCTGCTTTTCAACAGTGAAGACCAAGAACATTTTATAATAGAAGTAAATTGGAAAGTTGATTAAAAACATAAATTATGCTTACCTGATAATTTCATTTCTATCTGTGGGAGGAGAGTCCACGGCTTTATTCATTACTTGTGGGAATTAAGAACCTGGCCACCAGGAGGAGACAAAGACACCCCAGCCAAAGGCTTAAATATCTCCCCCCACTCCCCTCATCCCCCAGTCATTTTGCCAAGGGAACAAGGAACAGTAGGAGAAATACCAGGGTAAATATGGTGCCAGAAGAACAAAAATAAATTTAGATCCGCCCATCGGAGAAGACTCTCCTCCCACAGAAGGAAATGAAATCATCAGGTAAGCATAATGTATGTTTTTCATCTTAATGGGAGGAGAGTCCACTGCTTCATTCATTACTTGTGGGGGGAAAAAAAATACCCAAGCTCTAGACGACACTGAATGAAAAAAATCGGGAGGGCAAAAGGAGGCGGACCCTAATCTAAGGGCACCACAGCCTGCAAAAATCTGTAAAATTTAGCAAAAGTATGTAAGGAGGAGCAAGTAGCCGGCATACAAATCTGCTCCATAGAGGCGTCATTCTTAAAGGCCCATGAAGAAGCCACAGCCCTAGTTGAGTGAGCCGTAATCCTCTGTAGGAGGCTTATGTCCCGCTGTCTCATAGGGCAAGCTAATAATGCTCCTCAACCAAAAAGATAGGGAAGAGGCCCACTGCCCCATGCGCTTCCCAGAATACACCACTAATAAAGACGAAGTCTGTCTGAATTCTTTCGTGAACTGAAGATAGAACTTCAAGGCTCGAACCACATCCAAACTATGAAGCAACCTTTCCTTTGAAGAAGAAGGGTTAGGACACAAGGAAGGAACTACTATCTCCCGATTGATGTTATGATTCGACAAAACCTTGGGAAGTAATCCCAACCCAGTTCGAAGAACAGCCTTATCGGCGTGAAAAAACAGGTAAGGAGGCTCACATTGCAAGGCTGCCAACTCAGAGACTCCGCATGCCGATGCAATAGCCAGTAGGAGTAGAAACTTCCAGGAAAGAATTTTAATGTCAAGCGAATGCATAGGCTCAAACGGAGCCCTCTGCAAAATCTTAAGTACCAAGTTTAAGCTTCAAGGTGGAGAGGAATTGCTAAAGACAAGCCTGATCCTAGACAGAGCCTGAACAAAGGACTGAATATCAGGAAGCTCTGCAAGCTTCTTGTGTAACAGTACAGATAAAGCCGAAAGCTGTCCCTTTAAGGAACTGGTGGCAAACCCCTTCTCCAATCCATCCTCGAGGAAGGACAGGATCCTGGATACCCTAACCTTGTGCCAAGGATATCCACGTTCCTTACACCAGGACAAGTAGGTCCTCCACACCTTATGATAGATGCGACGAGTGACCGGCTTCCTGGCTTGAATGAGAGTATCAATCACTCTCTCAGAAAAAAACTGAATTTATGTTTACCTGATAAATTTCTTTCTCCTACGGTGTGTCCGGTCCACGGATTCATCCTTACTTATGGGATATTCTCATTCCCTACAGGAAATGGCAAAGAGAGCACACAGCAAAAGCTGTCCATATAGCCCCCCTCTGGCTCCGCCCCCAGTCATTCGACCGACTGTTAGGAGAAAAAGGAGAAACTATAAGGTGCCGTGGTGACTGTAGTGTACAGAAAAATAAATTTTTTAAACCTGACTAAAAGCCAGGGCGGGCCGTGGACCGGACACACCGTAGGAGAAAGAAATTTATCAGGTAAACATAAATTCTGTTTTCTCCTACATTGGTGTGTCCGGTCCACGGCTTCATCCTTACTTGTGGGAACCAATACCAAAGCTTTAGGACACGGATGAAGGGAGGAAACAAGTCAGGTAACCTAAACGGAAGGCACCACAGCTTGCAAAACCTCTATCCCAAAAACAGCCTCCGAAGAAGCATAAGTAACAAATTTGTAAAATTTGGCAAAAGTATGCAGAGAAGACCAAGTCGCTGCCTTACAGATCTGTTCAACAGAAGCCTCATTCTTGAAGGCCCATGTGGAAGCCACAGCTATAGTAGAGTGAGCTGTAATTCGTTCAGGAGGCTGCCGTCCGGCAGTCTCATAAGCCAATCGGATGATGCTTTTTAGCCAAAAGGAAAGAGAGGTAGCAGTAGCTTTCTGACCTCTCCTCTTACCAGAATAGACGACAAACAAGGATGATGTCTGTCTGAAATCCTTTGTTGCTTCTAAATAGAATTTTAAAGCACAAACCACACCTAGGTTATGTAACAAACGTTCCTTCTTCGAAACTGGATTCGGACACAGAGAAGGAACAACTATTTCCTGGTTAATATTCCTATTGGAAACCACCTTTGGAAGAAAACCAGGTTTAGTACGCAAAACAACCTTATCTGAATGGAACACTAGATAAGGTGGATCACACTGCAAAGCAGACAATTCAGAAACTCTTCTAGCAGAAGAAATAGCAACCAAAAACAGAACTTTCCAAGATAGTAACTTAATATCTATGGAATGTAAAGGTTCAATCGGAACCCCTTGAAGAACTGAAAGAACTAAGTTTAGACTCCATGGAGGAGTCATAGGTCTGTATACAGGCTTGATTCTGACTAACGCCTGTACAAACGCCTGTACATCTGGCACGGCTGCCAGACGTTTGTGCAACAAAACAGACAGAGCAGATATCTGTCCTTTTAGAGAGCTAGCTGACAAACCTTTATCCAAACCCTCTTGGAGAAAGGAAAGTATCCTAGGAATTCTAATTTTACTCCAAGAGTATACCTTGGATTCGCAACAACAGATATATTTTTGCCATATCTTATGGTAAATTTTCCTAGTCACAGGATTTCTGGCCTGAACCAGAGTATCTATAACCGAATCTGAAAACCCACGCTTAGATAGAATCAAGCGTTCAATTTCCAAGCAGTCAGTTGCAGAGATACTAGATTTGGATGTTCGAATGGACCCTGTACTAGAAGATCCTGCCTCAAAGGTAGCTTTCATGGTGGAGCCGATGACATATTCACCAGGTCTGCATACCAAGTCCTGCGTGGCCATGCAGGAGCTATTAGAATCACTGAGGCCTTCTCCTGTTTGATCCTGGCTACAAGCCTGGGAAGGAGAGGGAACGGTGGAAACACATAAGCTAGATTGAACGACCAAGGCTCCACCAATGCATCTACTAGTGTCGCCTTGGGATCCCTGGATCTGGACCCGTAGCGAGGAACCTTGGAGTTCTGACGAGACGCCATCAGATCCATATCTGGAATGCCCCAAAGTTGAGTTAACTGGGCAAAGACCTCCGGGTGAAGTTCCCACTCCCCCGGATGGAAAGTCTGACGACTCAAATAATCCGCCTCCCAGTTGTCTACTCCTGGGATGTGAATTGCAGATAGATGGCAGGAGTGATCCTCCGCCCATTTGATGATCTTGGATACCTCTGTCATCGCCAAGGAACTCTTTGTTCCCCCCTGATGATTGATGTACGCTACAGTTGTCATGTTGTCCGACTGAAATCTTATGAACCTGGCCTTCGCTACTTGAGGCCAAGCCAGGAGCGCATTGAATATCGCTCTCAGTTCCAAAATGTTTATCGGGAGAAGAGACTCTTCCCGAGACCATAGACCCTGAGCTTTCAGGGAGTCCCAGACCGCGCCCCAGCCTAAGAGATTGGCGTCGGTCGTGACAATGACCCACTCTGGTCTGCGGAAACTCATTCCCTGAGACAGGTGATCCTGAGTCAACCACCAGAGGAGTGAGTCTCTGGTTACCTGGTCTACTTGAATCTGGGGAGACAAGTCTGCATAATCCCCATTCCACTGTTTGAGCATGCACAGTTGCAATGGTCTTAAATGAATTCGAGCAAAAGGAACCATGTCCATTGCCGCAACCATTAGTCCTATTACCTCCATGCACTGAGCTATGGAAGGCTGAGGAATAGATTGAAGAACTCGACAAGCGTTTAGAAGCTTTAACTTTCTGACCTCTGTCAGAAAAATCTTCATTTCCACAGAATCTATTATTGTTCCCAGAAAGGGAACCCTTGTGGACGGGGACAGGGAACTCTTTTCTATGTTCACCTTCCACCCGTGAGACCTGAGAAAGGCTAAAACAACTAACACCACATACTCTTTACCATCCCCGTGGAGATGCTACTTGTTCAGAGCGGCAAAGAGAATGACTGGGGGGCGGAGCCAGAGGGGGGGCTATATGGACAGCTTTTGCTGTGTGCTCTCTTTGCCATTTCCTGTAGGGAATGAGAATATCCCACAAGTAAGGATGAAGCCGTGGACCGGACACACCAATGTAGGAGAAACTATCTTGGCTAGGACTAAGTGTTCAATCTCCACGCAGTCATCCTCAGAGAATCGAGATTTTGATGTAGAAAGGTAACCTCCATTGAGGAGACGATGACATCCCCACCAGATCCGCAAACCACATCCTCCACGGCCACAACGGAGCAATTAGAATAGCCGAAGCATGCTCCTGCTTGATGCGGGCCACTAAAGGTAGAAGTGGCAACAGTGGATATATGTAGACTAGGTTGAACTCCCAAGGCACCACTAAGGCATCTATCAGCTCTGCTTGGGGATCCCTGGACTGTGACCCTATCTGGGTAGCTTGAAGTTGAGTCTGGACGCCATTAGATCTATCTCCGCTGTTCCCCATCTGATGCAGATATCGCAAACACCTCGGGATGGAGAGACCATTCCCCCGGATGAAACTATTGTCTGCTCCGCCCACTCCAGAATCCGAGATACTTCCCTCATGACTAGGGAGCTTCTCGTTCCCCTCTGATGGTTGATGTAAGCCACCAAGGTAATGTTGTCCGACTGGAATCTGATGAATCGGGATGACCCCAGAAGGGACCAAGCCCTCAGAGCGTTGAATATTGCTTGAAGTTCCAGAATATTGATCGGGAGAAGTGACTCCTCACAAGTCCAACTGGCACAGTGCCTTCCTGGCACCCCAAACAACTCCCCATCCTGACAGACTTGTGTCCGTGGTCACAATCTCCCAGGATGGTCTCAAGAAGGATGTCCCCTGGGACAGTTGGCCCAGACAGATCCACCAAGAGAGGGAATCCCTCGTTCCAGAGAGATATGTTGGGATAGGTCTGAGTGATCGCCGTTCCATTGTCTCAACATGCACAACTGAAGAGGTCTGAGATGGAACCTGGCGAATGGAATGACATCTATGCTGGATACCATGAGCCCAATTACCTCCATACATCGGGCCACAGATGGCTTTGAGGAGGTCTGAAGGGCAAGACAACTGGACACAATCTTGCAACGTCTCAGATCTGTCAGGAATATTTATTTATTTATAAAATATTTTACCAGGAAGCATACATTGAGATTTCTCTCGTTTTCAAGTATGTCTTGGTCCTGGGTCTACAAAACATTGCACTGATACAATAGGGTAGAATAAAATACAAAAACAATAATAATACACATTCTATGCAAAATTTAATATAGAACACATAGGAAATATATAATCAACCATGAGAGATGCATTCTGTTTTGATATCTACATAGAATATGGAATCTATTATCGAGCCCAGGAATTCCACTCTGTTGCTGGGAACCAGAGAGCTCTTTCCTACATTTATCTTCCATCCATGGGATCGAAGGAGAAGAAGAGCCCTCGAATGGTCTTCTGCGAGACTGTAGGACAGAGCCTGGTCCAGGATGTCATCCAGATAAGGTGCCACTGCAACACCTCTGGCTTTTGCCACCGCAAGCAGCACTCCCAGAACCTTCGTAAAGACTCTTGTGGCAGTCGCCAGGCAAAACGGTAGGTCCACAAACTGGAAGCGTTGGTCCAGAAATGCAAATCTTAGGAACCTGAAGTGATCCTTGTGGATTGGCACGTAAAGTAAAACATCCTTGAAATCTATTGTAGTCATGAACAGTCCTTCTTGAACTACGGGCAATAGACCTGATCGTCTCCATCTTGAACGATGGGACCGACAGAAACTTGTTTAGGCACTTTAGGTGTAGAATCGAACGAAACGTGCACTCCTCCTTTGGGACCAAGAAAAGGTTTGAATAATACCCCCAACCTCTTTCTGCCAGAGGTACTGGTACGATTACTCCGAGAGAGGAGAGATTCCTTTACGCGTCTCTCTTCTCTGGTCTTGATTATAGGTTTGACAGGAGGAATCTGCACCTGGGCAGATGAGTCTTGAACCCTATACTGTAACCCTGGGCGATGACCTCCAGAACCCAAGGGCCCTGAACGTCTCTCATCCAAGCCTCGGCAAAAAGATATAGTCTGCCCCCTACGCGATCCAGAGGCGGATCGGGGCCACCCCTTCATGCTGATTTTGTCTCAGTGGGCTTCTTGCTCTGCTTGGCTTTGTTCCAAGATTGAGCTGGTTTCCAAGATCCCTTGGACTGCTCGGGACAAAAAGTTGACCCCTTAGGCTTATTCTTCTTATCCTGTGGTAGGAAATCACCCTTGCCTCCCGTGACCGTTGCCTTCCGTGGACCAAAAATAACTTTCCCCTGAATTGGGAGGGATAGTTATGTCAGCAGACCACAACTTTAACCACAGAGCCCTACGGCTAGAACAGAAAATCCTGATGTCTTGGCAATCAGACGAAAAATCTGCATATTTGCATCACAGATGAATGAATTAGCTACCCTTAAGGCCTTAATTCGTTCCTGTATCTCCTCGAGGGGAGTCTCCATCTCGACCATAGCTGACAGAGCGTCACACCAGTAGGTTGTAGCTCCAGCTACCGCAGTGACCGCCGCTGCCGGTTAAAAAATGAACCCTGTGAGCTGAAACATCTTTCTCAACATGGATTCCAATTTTATCCATGACTCCTTGAACGAAGAGCTATCTTCGAGCGGGATAGTTGTGCACTTAACGAGCATGGAGATAGCACCATCCACCTTAGGGATGGCCCCCCCACAGCTTAAGCTGAGAGTCCGGAATGGGGAACAGATTTTTTTAAAAGAAGTAGAGGGAGAAAAGGACGAGCCAAGTTTCTCCCATTCGTTCTTAATAATATTAGCCATCTTAACGGGGACCGGGAAGATCTGAGGCACCACTAAGTCCTCGTAAACCCTATCTAGATTAGGGATCGAAGGTTCCTCCGGTAGTTTTGGTTCTGGAACCTCTAACATAGCAATCGCCTCTTTCAACAGAAAGCGCAAATGCTCCATCTCAAACTTAAAGTCAGGCTCCTCCGCAGCCGAAGGTCTAGATGTTGCCGATTCCGACCCAGAAAGAGCGTCCTCCGAAGAGTCAGAATTGTCTTCATCAGTGGATAATTTATCAGAGACATCCAACAGAATAGATGACCCCTGGGACGGATAGCTATGTTTCACCTTTTGCTTGCACTTATCAGGGCGTGGTAAGGCATTAAAGGCCGCAGAGATCGCCGTTTGTAACTACTCGGCTAAATCTGGCGGCCAAATGGCCCCTCCTGTGGGAGGATTAGGAGTGCCCTGGGGAGCTGCATGTGTAATCTGAGATGAATGTAGGGAACGCACCTTGCGGGACGGAAAACCCTCAGAGGTGGACGGCTCAATTGTACTAAATATCTTATTCTTTTTAGATATTGCAAATTTATCAAAACATGTGGAACATAGTTGAGCAGGCGGATTAACCGGAACCTCCTCACAATTAACACAGGTTTTAGATTTGGTTAAAGAGGGAGTACCTTCTAACATATCAGAGTCCTCCATAGCTTGCGCTTTTATTACGGACTAGATTAAATGGCACCTTTATACCCCAATGGCAGGGGAACTCAACACCTCCTATGACCCGGACCACTGAGAAAACGCTTTGTATCCTGCAACCGTCAGTCAAGAAAGAGGAAGTTAAAGAGGCCACACCCGGTCACATGGAGTGCCATGCAGGACCGCCCCTGCACTAAAGAGAAAACGCGACAAAAAAGGCTGTGTCAATATCTATCTAAGGAAACCTGATTGTTCACACATTGACAGAGCCTTATCTCACATGCCGCAGCATTAAACACAATATAGAATATTATGTATAAATCCCCCCCCTGTTCAATAATCCCCTTTGAGGATATTAACCCTTGATTCTATACAGATAAAAGGAGACACACTGTGACCCTGTCTTCTTGCGTTATCAAATGTGTATAAATGAAACAATCTTACCAGAATCTATGCCGTGGAACAGGAACACGGCCTTTCAAGTGTGACAGGGTAGTAGCATCGCTCCTGACATGGACTTGAGTGCAGAAAGCAGGCAGCAAAACTCGTCAACGCTGATTGCTTATGGAGCTGTTAATACGAGTCGGGATGGTTTTGCAGAAAGACTCTCCCTGCATGTCCGGACTCTAACTTTCATCCAAGCTCTCACTGAGAGGCTGACAGATCTACTTAAAACTCCAGTCCCATTTCAAAGAGTACTACCCTCCATAAGAGACTACTCCGAATCTTCTGACACTTCTCTGCCAACCTCTTGTGACGAAAGGCAAAGAATAACTGGGGGATGAGGGGAGTGGGGGAGGTATTTAAGCCTGTGGCTGGGGTGTTTTTGCCTCCTCCTGGTGGCCAGGTTCTTAATTCCCACAAGTAATGAATGAAGCCGTGGACTCTCCTCACATTAAGATGGAAATTGTATGTTATATCTAAATAATGAAAATGTTGTGGTTTTATGTCCATTTAACAAAGTGTGAAACTGTGCATCAATACTTAATTATGTAATAATAAGTATAAGTAACCTGCATAAACTGAAATGAAGCTTCAAACTCTTCGACGGGATACATTTTCACGCGGAAGAATTTCATTCCCATAATCAAACTGATGATGCTTTGCACCACATGGGGGCTTTGTTCCTTTTGTCGTAGCTCTTTTAATTCCGTGACAAACTTCTTCCTCACGGCCTGAAATCTAAAATGACAAAAACACTGTCAGGAGGGAACTCATTTAATCCGATTACACAGTCATGTTTCCGGATATTTACTTGAGTGATCACATCAACTCTCCTGGTGGGTAAGTAAGCCTGAGAGATTTAAGTCTATTTCACTACTGCTAAAACATTATTAACAACATGATAAATTCTGTATTAAGTGTAAACCATCTTCTTACTTAGACTGGGCAAGGACACCTATAACTTCTGCATATAGATCTGCTATTATGTGCACGTTCCCTGTATTAGTTCCTGAATACCTAAAAACAAAACAGAAACAACAATTAGTATATACAACAGTGCTAACAGTGAAGATCATAAAGCTTGAAAACGTTTTAGAAAAAGCATAAAACAAAATTTTTTAAATACAATATATATATATAAATAATATATACATACATACTCACACTTTAAAATTAAATTATAAATGTAAAACATTTTGAAATAATCTGTTTAGACAAAATCAGACATTTTTTTATTACAATGTGCATTTAAGACTACAATTGCCTATTCATCCACTGTAAATGTGAACTAACATTCAGAGACAAATGTGCTTTTTATTAGACATATAACTATTTGACTATAACATAACTATTTGACATGAGTGATAACTGTATCTTTGACTAACACTAAGGTTTTGGGTTCTGATACAGAATGAGTTCTCTGCTAAGCATGAAAGGCACAAAATGTACATAGCTGTTTTAGCAAAATTCCTGCTTACACCTAATAAGGAGTATATGTATCCTACATTACTTTCTGAAGGTGCTCTATTCTCACTACTAGTATTCACCCAATGAACAATAAGATCAGAACGTATATATATATATATATATATATATATATATATATATATATATATATATATATATATAATTGAAAAGGCATGCACTCACTGGATTTGTGCAAATGTGGAGCTTTAATAGCACATCGAAAACAAACAGGTAACGTTTCGGTGATCAATCACCCCTTTATCAGACTTTTGTTTTTTATGTGCCATTAAAGCACAACATTTGCACAAATCCAGTGAGTGCATGCCTTTTCAATCCTATATTCAATATTCGCTTGCACCCTGGTGGCTGCTGCTTAAGTGGGAGTGCACTCTATTTTGTATTTTATATTATATATATATATACACACACACTAGCGGTTGATAATGTGTGTAGGCCTGAATCAGAGGCAGATCACAAAAAAACAGTAGGAACTTGGAATTGTAAAATATTCAATGGAGTAAGATTTAAAACACACACAAAAAATTATAGGTAAGTTGAAATGTATTTGCTCAGTGGTTCACTGTGAAAAACAATTCACCATTTGAGATATCCCAATAGGTTTAATACCTAAACCAACAGAAGTTATGCTACGTTATGTATTAGTCATTTCAAGCCTTCTAGCATGTACCAATCAGTTTTATGTGCAGAGCATATATATGAGCAGAAAACCAATGAATCTGGTTGTTGATTGATGTGAGTGATTCATATTGCCAGCAAACAAAATGATCTGTTTTATTCACACTAACCCCATTTAATGGGAGAGAAAACACTAATGACAAAAAGTTATTTCACTGCTCTAGTTCTAGGTTTAAACCAAATAATTAACAGGAATTAAAAAGTCCCCAAAGAGGATTTTTTTTTTTTTGGTACATTTAAAAAAATATAAAAAACTGTTAAATCATATTAAAGGGACATTGCAAAGGACTGCCTCTGCTCAACTATGTGTGCTCAGGACCAGCAGTTCTATGTGGTTTGTGAGCGGTATTTTAAGTATGTCTTAAAGGGACACTGAACCCAAATTTTTTCTTTTGTGATTCAGATAGAGCATGCAATTTTAAGCAACTTTTTAATTTACTCCTGTTATCAAATTTTCTTCATTCTCTTGGTATCTTTATTTAAAATACAAGAATGTAAGTTTAGATGCCGGCCCATTTTTGGTGAACAACCTGGGTTGTCCTTGCTGATTGGTGGATAAATTCATCCACCAATAAAAAAGTGCTATCCAGAGTTCTGAAACCCCCAAAAAAGCTTAGATGCCTTCTTTTTCAAATAAAGATAGCAAAAGAACGAAGAAAAATTGATAATAGGAGTAAATTAGAAAGTTACTTAAAATTGCATGCTCTATCTGAATCATGAAAGAAAAAAATTGGGTTCAGTGTCCCTTTAAACCTCTTTGCAGGGCTAAATCCATAGTCAATAGTGCTAAAAGTGAATGTGATAAATTAGAGCATGTCAATTCTGCACCACAATGTCCTTTTAAAAGTATGTTGTGAATCCCATGCGATTGCATAGATTGAGGTTTTTAGTTTAATTAGCAAACATTACATATCCATCCAGTCTGAACCGCAGAGTAGATAGTAAAGAGAGCAGGGTGAACCTTATTCATGACTAAGGTTAGAATTTGCCCATACTGACTGGTATGTAGAAACCTTATTAGTAGTCATGATGCTTTAGAAAACAAAAACTTACCCTTCTTTGTGTTTAAAGTGCTTAAAAGCTAAGTTTAAAACTTCATGTACAATGGGATCTGGAACTGGGTGAACAGGAATCTGCAATGAAAATATAACAATAATACAATACAATTTCTACCACTTAGTGATTTCATATTTAGTAAAGATTTCTCACCACAAATCTACCAGCACAAACAAAAAAAAACAGAATTTATGTTTACCTGATAAATTACTTTCTCCAACGGTGTGTCCGGTCCACGGCGTCATCCTTACTTGTGGGATATTCTCTTCCCCAACAGGAAATGGCAAAGAGCCCAGCAAAGCTGGTCACATGATCCCTCCTAGGCTCCGCCTACCCCAGTCATTCGACCGACGTTAAGGAGGAATATTTGCATAGGAGAAACCATATGGTACCGTGGTGACTGTAGTTAAAGAAAATAAATTATCAGACCTGATTAAAAAAACCAGGGCGGGCCGTGGACCGGACACACCGTTGGAGAAAGTAATTTATCAGGTAAACATAAATTCTGTTTTCTCCAACATAGGTGTGTCCGGTCCACGGCGTCATCCTTACTTGTGGGAACCAATACCAAAGCTTTAGGACACGGATGAAGGGAGGGAGCAAATCAGGTCACCTAAATGGAAGGCACCACGGTTTGCAAAACCTTTCTCCCAAAAATAGCCTCAGAAGAAGCAAAAGTATCAAACTTGTAAAATTTGGTAAAAGTGTGCAGTGAAGACCAAGTCGCTGCCCTACATATCTGATCAACAGAAGCCTCGTTCTTGAAGGCCCATGTGGAAGCCACAGCCCTAGTGGAATGAGCTGTGATTCTTTCGGGAGGCTGCCGTCCGGCAGTCTCGTAAGCCAATCTGATGATGCTTTTAATCCAAAAAGAGAGAGAGGTAGAAGTTGCTTTTTGACCTCTCCTTTTACCGGAATAAACAACAAACAAGGAAGATGTTTGTCTAAAATCCTTTGTAGCATCTAAATAGAATTTTAGAGCGCGAACAACATCCAAATTGTGCAACAAACGTTCCTTCTTTGAAACTGGTTTCGGACACAGAGAAGGTACGATAATCTCCTGGTTAATGTTTTTGTTAGAAACAACTTTTGGAAGAAAACCAGGTTTAGTACGTAAAACCACCTTATCTGCATGGAACACCAGATAAGGAGGAGAACACTGCAGAGCAGATAATTCTGAAACTCTTCTAGCAGAAGAGATTGCAACTAAAAACAAAACTTTCCAAGATAATAACTTAATATCAACGGAATGTAAGGGTTCAAACGGAACCCCCTGAAGAACTGAAAGAACTAAATTGAGACTCCAAGGAGGAGTCAAAGGTTTGTAAACAGGCTTAATTCTAACCAGAGCCTGAACAAAGGCTTGAACATCTGGCACAGCTGCCAGCTTTTTGTGAAGTAACACAGACAAGGCAGAAATCTGTCCCCTCAGGGAACTTGCAGATAATCCTTTTTCCAATCCTTCTTGAAGGAAGGATAGAATCTTAGGAATCTTAACCTTGTCCCAATGGAATCCTTTAGATTCACACCAACAGATATATTTTTTCCAAATTTTGTGGTAAATCTTTCTAGTTACAGGCTTTCTGGCCTGAACAAGAGTATCGATAACAGAATCTGAGAACCCTCGCTTCGATAGGATCAAGCGTTCAATCTCCAAGCAGTCAGCTGGAGTGAAACCAGGTTCGGATGTTCGAACGGACCCTGAACAAGAAGGTCTCGTCTCAAAGGTAGCTTCCAAGGTGGAGCCGATGACATATTCACCAGATCTGCATACCAAGTCCTGCGTGGCCACGCAGGAGCTATCAAGATCACCGACGCCCTCTCCTGATAGATCCTGGCTACCAGCCTGGGGATGAGAGGAAACGGCGGGAACACATAAGCTAGTTTGAAGGTCCAAGGTGCTACTAGTGCATCCACTAGAGCCGCCTTGGGATCCCTGGATCTGGACCCGTAGCAAGGAACTTTGAAGTTCTGACGAGAGGCCATCAGATCCATGTCTGGAATGCCCCACAGCTGAGTGACTTGGGCAAAGATTTCCGGATGGAGTTCCCACTCCCCCGGATGCAATGTCTGACGACTCAGAAAATCCGCTTCCCAATTTTCCACTCCTGGGATGTGGATAGCGGACAGGTGGCAGGAGTGAGACTCCGCCCATAGAATGATTTTGGTCACTTCTTCCATCGCTAGGGAACTCCTTGTTCCCCCCTGATGGTTGATGTACGCAACAGTTGTCATGTTGTCTGATTGAAACCGTATGAACTTGGCCCTCGCTAGCTGAGGCCAAGCCTTGAGAGCATTGAATATCGCTCTCAGTTCCAGAATATTTATCGGTAGAAGAGATTCTTCCCGAGACCAAAGACCCTGAGCTTTCAGGGATCCCCAGACCGCGCCCCAGCCCATCAGACTGGCGTCGGTCGTGACAATGACCCACTCTGGTCTGCGGAATGTCATCCCTCGTGACAGGTTGTCCAGGGACAGCCACCAACGGAGTGAGTCTCTGGTCCTCTGATTTACTTGTATCTTCGGAGACAAGTCTGTATAATCCCCATTCCACTGACTGAGCATGCACAGTTGTAATGGTCTTAGATGAATGCGCGCAAAAGGAACTATGTCCATTGCCGCTACCATCAACCCGATCACTTCCATGCACTGAGCTATGGAAGGAAGAGGAACGGAATGAAGTATCCGACAAGAGTCTAGAAGTTTTGTTTTTCTGGCCTCTGTCAGAAATATCCTCATTTCTAAGGAGTCTATTATTGTTCCCAAGAAGGGAACCCTTGTTGACGGAGATAGAGAACTCTTTTCCACGTTCACTTTCCATCCGTGAGATCTGAGAAAGGCCAGGACTATGTCCGTGTGAGCCTTTGCTTGAGGAAGGGACGACGCTTGAATCAGAATGTCGTCCAAGTAAGGTACTACAGCAATGCCCCTTGGTCTTAGCACAGCTAGAAGGGACCCTAGTACCTTTGTGAAAATCCTTGGAGCAGTGGCTAATCCGAAAGGAAGCGCCACGAACTGGTAATGCTTGTCCAGGAATGCGAACCTTAGGAACCGATGATGTTCCTTGTGGATAGGAATATGTAGATACGCATCCTTTAAATCCACCGTGGTCATGAATTGACCTTCCTGGATGGAAGGAAGAATAGTTCGAATGGTTTCCATCTTGAACGATGGAACCTTGAGAAACTTGTTTAAGATCTTGAGATCTAAGATTGGTCTGAACGTTCCCTCTTTTTTGGGAACTATGAACAGATTGGAGTAGAACCCCATCCCTTGTTCTCTTAATGGAACAGGATGAATCACTCCCATTTTTAACAGGTCTTCTACACAATGTAAGAATGCCTGTCTTTTTAGGTGGTCTGAAGACAACTGAGACCTGTGGAACCTCCCCCTTGGGGGAAGCCCCTTGAATTCCAGAAGATAACCTTGGGAGACTATTTCTAGCGCCCAAGGATCCAGAACATCTCTTGCCCAAGCCTGAGCGAAGAGAGAGAGTCTGCCCCCCACCAGATCCGGTCCCGGATCGGGGGCCAACATTTCATGCTGTCTTGGTAGCAGTGGCAGGTTTCTTGGCCTGCTTTCCCTTGTTCCAGCCTTGCATTGGTCTCCAAGCTGGCTTGGCTTGAGAAGAATTACCCTCTTGCTTAGAGGACGTAGCACTTTGGGCTGGTCCGTTTCTACGAAAGGGACGAAAATTAGGTTTATTTTTTGCCTTGAAAGGCCGATCCTGAGGAAGGGCGTGGCCCTTACCCCCAGTGATATCAGAGATAATCTCTTTCAAGTCAGGGCCAAACAGCGTTTTCCCCTTGAAAGGAATGTTAAGTAGCTTGTTCTTGGAAGACGCATCAGCCGACCAAGATTTCAACCAAAGCGCTCTGCGCGCCACAATAGCAAACCCAGAATTCTTAGCCGCTAACCTAGCCAATTGCAAAGTGGCGTCTAGGGTAAAAGAATTAGCCAATTTGAGAGCATTGATTCTGTCCATAATCTCCTCATAAGGAGGAGAATCACTATCGACCGCCTTTATCAGCTCATCGAACCAGAAACATGCGGCTGTAGCGACAGGGACAACGCATGAAATTGGTTGTAGAAGGTAACCCTGCTGAACAAACATCTTTTTAAGCAAACCTTCTAATTTTTTATCCATAGGATCTTTGAAAGCACAACTATCCTCTATGGGTATAGTGGTGCGTTTGTTTAAAGTGGAAACCGCTCCCTCGACCTTGGGGACTGTCTGCCATAAGTCCTTTCTGGGGTCGACCATAGGAAACAATTTTTTAAATATGGGGGGAGGGACGAAAGGAATACCGGGCCTTTCCCATTCTTTATTAACAATGTCCGCCACCCGCTTGGGTATAGGAAAAGCTTCTGGGAGCCCCGGCACCTCTAGGAACTTGTCCATTTTACATAGTTTCTCTGGGATGACCAACTTGTCACAATCATCCAGAGTGGATAATACCTCCTTAAGCAGAATGCGGAGATGTTCCAACTTAAATTTAAATGTAATCACATCAGGTTCAGCTTGTTGAGAAATGTTCCCTGAATCAGTAATTTCTCCCTCAGACAAAACCTCCCTGGCCCCATCAGACTGGGTTAGGGGCCCTTCAGAAACATTATTATCAGCGTCGTCATGCTCTTCAGTATCTAAAACAGAGCAGTCGCGCTTACGCTGATAAGTGTTCATTTTGGCTAAAATGTTTTTGACAGAATTATCCATTACAGCCGTTAATTGTTGCATAGTAAGGAGTATTGGCGCGCTAGATGTACTAGGGGCCTCCTGAGTGGGCAAGACTCGTGTAGACGAAGGAGGGAATGATGCAGTACCATGCTTACTCCCCTCACTTGAGGAATCATCTTGGGCATCATTGTCATTGTCACATAAATCACATTTATTTAAATGAATAGGAATTCTGGCTTCCCCACATTCAGAACACAGTCTATCTGGTAGTTCAGACATGTTAAACAGGCATAAACTTGATAACAAAGTACAAAAAACGTTTTAAAATAAAACCGTTACTGTCACTTTAAATTTTAAACTGAACACACTTTATTACTGCAATTGCGAAAAAACATGAAGGAATTGTTCAAAATTCACCAAATTTTCACCACAGTGTCTTAAAGCCTTAAAAGTATTGCACACCAAATTTGGAAGCTTTAACCCTTAAAATAACGGAACCGGAGCCGTTTTGAACTTTAACCCCTTTACAGTCCCTGGTATCTGCTTTGCTGAGACCCAACCAAGCCCAAAGGGGAATACGATACCAAATGACGCCTTCAGAAAGTCTTTCTAAGTATCAGAGCTCCTCTCACATGCGACTGCATGCCATGCCTCTCAAAAACAAGTGCGCAACACCGGCGCGAAAATGAGGCTCTGCCTATGCTTTGGGAAAGTCCCTAAAGAATAAGGTGTCTAAAACAGTGCCTGCCGATATTATTATATCAAAATACCCAAATAAAATGATTCCTCAAGGCTAAATATGTGTTAATAATGAATCGATTTAGCCCAAAAAAAGTCTACAGTCTTAATAAGCCCTTGTGAAGCCCTTATTTACGATCGTAATAAACATGGCTTACCGGATCCCATAGGGAAAATGACAGCTTCCAGCATTACATCGTCTTGTTAGAATGTGTCATACCTCAAGCAGCAAGAGACTGCTCACTGTTCCCCCAACTGAAGTTAATTGCTCTCAACAGTCCTGTGTGGAACAGCCATGGATTTTAGTGACGGTTGCTAAAATCATTTTCCTCATACAAACAGAAATCTTCATCTCTTTTCTGTTTCTGAGTAAATAGTACATACCAGCACTATTTCAAAATAACAAACTCTTGATTGAATAATAAAAACTACAGTTAAACACTAAAAAACTCTAAGCCATCTCCGTGGAGATGTTGCCTGTACAACGGCAAAGAGAATGACTGGGGTAGGCGGAGCCTAGGAGGGATCATGTGACCAGCTTTGCTGGGCTCTTTGCCATTTCCTGTTGGGGAAGAGAATATCCCACAAGTAAGGATGAAGCCGTGGACCGGACACACCTATGTTGGAGAAATATAAGCTTTAAGAAGCAATGAGATCTTTGTCTGTTTCATTTAAACTACATGTAAACATATTTAGAGCTACCGTAACTAGTAACATCAGAAATAGTTTGCAAACAAATTCTGCTCACTACAACTTACTTATAAAACAGAGAAAGGTTTTTTTTTTTCACTTGCAGAATGACATTATATTAAGACCTTATCGGAGGAATGTAAATGTCAGGGCTCCTTTCACAGTAAACAATATCTCCTCCCCTGAACACTGTTTCCAAAGTAAAGCAAACTGCAAAATAATAAAGAGCAACATGCCCAGGCTGAAAACCCATCAGACAGCATCAAACATAAGTAAATAAATGTATGGCCCTTCACATGCTGAACACAGAGATTTATCTGTAAGCAAAAGGGTTAAACTCATCTACTGAAAAAGAATTGTAGACTAAAAGACAAAGTGCTGACAAAATTACTAAAATTGAACTGAAATTACCAACGAGTCAAAAAGAATAAAAGTAAATTTCTGAATTTACCACCAAACATTACAAATCTAATAACACTGTTATTCTAAAGCAGTCAGGGCCATAATTTATGGAATTTCTGTTCTAGTTATGGTGGGTCACTAAATACCTAATTAATGATGATTTACCCACCTGTTTTCAGCAAAAGTAAATAAATTATAACCTTGTTTGTCTTCTGGAGGTGGAACAGCACTTTCACATAGCATAAGCTAATAATAAGGGCTCGATTTATTAATCATTTGGGGAATTCTCCTTTCTGTTATCCGCAGCTCTCCTTAGGAGAGGCGCACCTGTGCACCTGTATTTATCTTAAAAAAGTTGTTTTTATCTTTGTGCTTCTCCATAGGAGATCTGAGGCGAACTAATGATGAATTTCTCTAGTGGCATTAGTATCTGCTCCTTATTTATCACTGAAAATAAGCTTCTATTCTCCATGTCAGTCATATATAAACCAATAGAAATATTTATACAGCCCCCTAGTAGCTTTGTTAACGCCCCTCTTCAACAAACTGTCATGTAAGAAAATAGATCTACATTTCATTGTTTTTGTGCTTTATTTTTAGCACTTTTATATCTTATTTTAATACCCCAATAGATAACATTTTTTAGCTATTTTATATATTATTTTGGCGCTCCATTATATATATTTTTTATCTCCCCAATATAAATTATTATTGCTCTCCAATAAACATCATTACTGCGCTTTGTTATAGATCATTTTTGCACCTTGCAGAGCCCATTTTTTTTTTGTAACATTGCTTCTACAACTGGTAGAGAATAGATTTCTAATGCTGTTCTCCACTGTAGCTATGGAGAACTTTAATGCAGGAACTTGCAGGAGAACTTTCAGTCCTCTATATGAGCTTGATTTATCAAACTGACAGAATTTAGCATTGAACAATTTTTATTTTGCGCTCTTGTGCAACGCTGCCCCCTGCCCGCGCACAGCCAATCAAGCGCGGGCAGGAGCTGTCAATCTCCCCAGTCGGACGAGACCGGGGAGATTGAAACTCTCCACCTAAGAGGTGGAGAAGAGTTAGGGAAGAAGCGTTTTGATAACCGCTATTAGATAAAACATAATTTATGTAAGATCTTACATGATAAATTCATTTCTTTCATATTAGCAAGAGTCCATGAGCTAGTGACGTATGGGATATACATTCCTACCAGGAGGGGCAAAGTTTCCCAAACCTCAAAATGCCTATAAATACACCCCTCACCACACCCACAAATCAGTTTTACAAACTTTGCCTCCCATGGAGGTGGTGAAGTAAGTTTGTGCTAGATTCTACGTTGATATGCGCTTCGCAGCAGGCTGGAGCCCGGTTTTCCTCTCAGTGTGCAGTGAATGTCAGAGGGATGTGAAGAGAGTATTGCCTATTTGAATTCAATGATCTCCTTCTACGGGGTCTATTTAATAGGTTCTCTGTTATCGGTCGTAGAGATTCATCTCTTACCTCCCTTTTCAGATCGACGATATACTCTTATATATACCATTACCTCTACTGATTCTCGTTTCAGTACTGGTTTGGCTTTCTACTACATGTAGAAGAGTGTCCGGGGGTAAGTAAGTCTTATTTTGTGACACTCTAAGCTATGGTTGGACACTTTTGTATAAAGTTCTAAATATATGTGTTTAAACATTTATTTGCCTTGATTCAGGATATTCACCGCTCCTTATTTCAGACAGTCAGTTTCATATTTGGGATAATGCATATGAATAAATAAATTTTTTCTTACCTTAAAATTTTACTTTTTTCCTGTGGGCTGTTAGGCTCGCGGGGGCTGAAAATGCTTCATTTTATTGCGTCATTCTTGGCGCAAAAATTTTGTCATTTCCGGCGTCATACGTGTCGCCGGAAGTTGAGTCATTTTTTTGACGTTTTTGCGCCAAAAATGTCGGCGTTACCGGATGTGGCGTCATTTTTGACGCCAAAAGCATTTAGGCGCCAAATAATGTGGGCGTCTCACCACACCCACAAATCAGTTTAACGAATAGCCAAGAAGTGGGGTGATAAGAAAAAAGTGCGAAAGCATAAAAAATAAGGAATTGGAATAATTGTGCTTTATACAAAAAAATCATAACCACCACAAAAAGGGCGGGCCTCATGGACTCTTGCTAATATGAAAGAAATGAATTTATCAGGTAAGTTCTTACATAAATTATGTTTTCTTTCATGTAATTAGCAAGAGTCCATGAGCTAGTGACGTATGGGATAATGAATACCCAAGATGTGGATTTTCCACGCAAGAGTCACTAGAGAGGGAGGGATAAAATAAAGACAGCCAATTCCGCTGAAAAATAATCCACACCCAAAACAAAGTTTAAATCTTATAATGAAAAAAAACTGAAAATATAAGCAGAAGAATCAAACTGAAACAGCTGCCTGAAGTACTTTTCTACCAAAGACTGCTTCTGAGGAAGAAAACACATCAAAATGATAGAATTTAGTAAAAGTATGCAAAGAAGACCAAGTTGCTGCTTTGCAAATCTGATCAACCGAAGCTTCATTCCTAAATGCCCAGGAAGTAGAGACTGACCTAGTTGAATGAGCTGTAATCCTTTGAGGCGGAGTTCTACCCGACTCAACATAATCATGATGAATCAAAGACTTTAACCACGATGCCAAAGAAATTGCAGAAGCCTTCTGACCTTTCCTAGAACCAGAAAAGATAACAAATAGACTAGAAGTCTTTCAGAAATCTTTAGTAGCTTCAACATAATATTTCAAAGCTCTAACCACATCCAAAGAATGCAACGATCTTTCCTTAGAATTCTTAGGATTAGGACACAATGAAGGAACTACAATCTCTCTACTAATGTTGTTAGAATTCACAACCTTAGGTAAAAATTTAAATGAAGTTCGCAAAACCGCCTTATCCTGATGAAAAATCAGAAAAGGAGACTCACAAGAAAGAGCAGATAATTCAGAAACTCTTCTAGCAGAAGAGATGGCCAAAAGAAACAAAACTTTCCAAGAAAGTAATTTAATATCCAGCGAATGCATGGATTCAAACGGAGGAGCTTGAAGAGCCCCCAGAACCAAATTCAAACTCCAAGGAGGAGAAATTGACTTAATGACAAGTTTTATACGAACCAAAGCCTGTACAAAACAATGAATATCAGGAAGATTAGCAATCTTTCTGTGAAAAAGAACAGAAAGAGCAGAGATTTGTCCTTTCAAGGAACTTGCAGACAAACCTTTATCCAAACCATCCTGAAGAAACTGTAAAATTCTAGGAATTCTAAAAGAATGCCAGGAAAAATGATGAGAAGAACACCAAGAAATGTAAGTCTTCCAAACTCGATAATATATCTTCCTAGATACAGATTTACGAGCCTGTAACATAGTATTAATTACAGAGTCAGAGAAACCTCTATGACTGAGAATCAAGCGTTCAATCTCCATACCTTCAAATTTAAGGATTTGAGATCCTGATGGAAAAAAGGACCTTGCGATAGAAGGTCTGGTCTTAACGGAAGAGTCCACGGGTGGCAAGTAGCCATCCGGACAAGATCCGCATACCAAAACCTGTGAGGCCATGCTGGAGCCACCAGCAGAACAGACGAACGCTCCTTTAGAATCTTGGAAATCACTCTTGGAAGAAGAACTAGAGGCGGAAAGATATAGGCAGGATGATACTTCCAAGGAAGTGACAATGGATCCACTGCTTCCGCCTGAGGATCCCTGGATCTGGACAGATACCTGGGAAGTTTCTTGTTTAGATGAGAAGCCATCAGATCTATTTCTGGAAGTCCCCACTTTGAACAATCTGAAGAAATACTTCTGGATGAAGAGACCATTCGCCCGGATGTAATGTCTGGCGACTGAGATAATCCGCTTCCCAATTGTCTATACCTGGGATATGAACCGCAGAAATTAGACAGGAGCTGGATTCCGCCCAAACAAGTATTCAAGATACTTCTTTCATAGCCAGAGGACTGTGAGTCTCTCCTTGATGATTGACATATGCCACGGTTGTGACATTGTCCGTCTGAAAACAAATGAATGACTCTCTCTTTAGAAGAGGCCATGACTGAAGAGCTCTGAAAATTGCACGGAGTTCCAAAATGTTGATTGGTAATCTCGCCTCCTGAGATTCCCAAACCCCTTGAGCCGTCAGAGACCCCCATACAGCTCCCCAACCTGTCAGACTTGCATCTGTTGAGATCACAGTCCAGGTCGGAAGAACAAAAGAAGCCCCCTGAACTAAACGATGGTGGTCTGTCCACCACGTCAGAGAGTGTCGTACAATCGGTTTTAAAGATATTAACTGTGATATCTTTGTATAATCCCTGCACCACTGGTTCAGCATACAGAGCTGAAGAGGTCGCATGTGAAAACGAGCAAAGGGGATCGCGTCTGATGCAGCAGTCATAAGACCTAGAATTTCCATGCATAAGGCTACCGAAGGGAATGATTGAGACTGAAGGTTTCGACAAGCTGAAACCAATTTCAGACGTCTTTTGTCCGTTAGCGACAGAGTCATGGACACTGAATCTATCTGGAAACCTAAAAAGGTTACCCCTGTCTGAGGAGTCAACAAACTCTTTGGTAAATTGATCCTCCAACCATGTTCTCGAAGAAACGATACAAGTTGATTCGTATGAGATTCTGCTAAAAGTGAAGACTGAGCAAGTACCAAGATATCGTCCAAATGAGGAAATACCACAATACCCTGTTCTCTGATTACAGATAGAAGGGCACAGAGAACCTTTGTAAAAATTCTTGGAGCTGTTGCTAGGCCAAACGGCAGAGCCACAAACTGGTAATGCTTGTCTAGAAAAGAGAATCTCAGAAACTGATAGTGATCTGGATGAATCGGAATATGTAGATATGCATCTTGTAAATCTATTGTGGACATATAATGCCCTTGCTGAACAAAAGGCAGAATAGTCCTTATAGTTACCATTTTGAATGTTGGTATCCTTACATAACGATTCAATATTTTTAAATCCAGAACTGGTCTGAAGGAATTCTCCTTCTTTGGTACAATGAAGAGATTTGAGTAAAACCCCAGCCCCTGTTCCAGAACTGGAACTGGCACAATTACTCCAGCCAACTCTAGATCTGAAACACATTTCAGAAATGCTTGAGCCTTCACTGGATTTATTGGGACACGGGAAAGAAAAAATCTTCTTGCAGGAGGCCTTATCTTGAAGCCTATTCTGTATCCTTGTGAAACAATGTTCTGAATCCAAAGATTGTGAATCGAATTGATCCAAATTTCTTTGAAAAAACGTAATCTGCCCCCTACCAGCTGTGCTGGAATGAGGGCCGCACCTTCATGTGGACTTGGGAGCTGGCTTTGGCTTTCTAAAGGGCTTGGATTTATTCCAGACTGGAGATGGTTTCCAAACTGAAACCGTTCCTGTAGGGGAAGGATCAGGTTTTTGTTCCTTATTGTGACGAAAGGAACGAAAACGATTAGCAGACCTAAATTTACCTTTAGATTTTTTATCCTGTGGTAAAAAAGTTCCTTTCCCCCCAGTAACAGTTGAAATAATAGAATCCAACTGTGAACCAAACAATGTATTACCTTGAAAAGAAATGGAAAGCAAGGTTGACTTAGAAGACATATCAGCATTCCAAGTTTTAAGCCATAAAGCTCTTCTAGCTAAAATAGCTAAAGACATATACCTGACATCAACCCTAATGATATCAAAGATGGCATCACAAATAAAATTATTAGCATGTTGAAGAAGATTAACAATGCTATGAGTATTATGATCTGTTACTTGTTGTGCTAAGGCTTCTAACCAGAAAGTTGAAGCTGCAGCAACCTCTGCCAAAGATATAGCAGGTCTAAGAAGATTACCTGAACATAAGTAAGCTTTTCTTAGAAAGGATTCAATTTTCCTATCTAAAGGATCCTTAAACGAAGTACTATCTGCCGTAGGAATAGTAGTACGTTTAGCAAGAGTAGAGATAGCCCCATCAACTTTAGGGATTTTGTCCCAAAACTCTAATCTGTCAGATGGCACAGGATATAACTGTTTAAACCGTTTAGTAAATGAATTACCCAGATTATTCCATTCCCTGGAGATTACTTCAGAAATAGCATCAGGGACGGGAAAAACCCCCGGAATAACTGCAGGAGATTTAAAAACCGTATTCAAACGTTTAGATTTAGTAACAAGAGGACCAGAATCCTCTATTTCTAATGCAATTAAGACTTCTTTAAGTAAAGAACGAATAAATTCCATTTTAAATAAATAAGAAGATTTATCAGCATCAATCTCTGAAACAGAATCCTCTGAACCAGAAAAATCAGTATCAGAAACAGAATCAGAATGATGATGTTCGTTTAAAAAGTCATCTGAAACATGAGAAGCTTTAAAAGACCTTTTACGATTACTGGAAGGAGGAATAACAGACATAGCCTTCTTAATAGATTTAGAAACAAAATCTCTTATGTTAACAGGAACACCCTGAATATTAGATGTTGATGGAACAGCAACAGGTAATGGAACATTACTAAAGGAAATATTTTCTGCATTAACAAGTTTGTCATGACATTCATCACAAACAACAGCCGGAGAAAACAGTTACCACAAGCTTTCAACAAATACACTTAACTTTGGTAGATCCAGCATCAGGCAGTGATTTTCCAGAAGTGGCTTCTGATTCAGGGTCAACCTGAGACATCTTGCAATATGTAATAGAAAAAACAACATATAAAGCAAAATTGGTCAAATTCCTTAAATGACAGTTTCAGGAATGGGAAAAAATGCCAATGAATAAGCCTCTAGCAAACCAGAAGCAATAAGAAATAAGACTTAAATATTGAGGAGACAACAATGACGCTCAAATTTTTTTAGCGCCAAAAAAGACGCCCACATTATTTGGCGCCTAAATGCTTTTGGCGTCAAAAATGACGCCACATCCGGTAACGCCGACATTTTTGGCGCAAAAACGTCAAAAAAATGACTCATCTTCCGGCGACACGTATGACGCCGGAAATGACAAAATTTTTGCGCCAAGAATGACGCAATAAAATGAAGCATTTTCAGCCCCCGCGAGCCTAACAGCCCACAGGAAAAAAGTAAAATTTTAAGGTAAGAAAAAATTTATTTATTCATATGCATTATCCCAAATATGAAACTGACTGTCTGAAATAAGGAGCGGTGAATATCCTGAATCAAGGCAAATAAATGTTTAAACACATATATTTAGAACTTTATACAAAAGTGTCCAACCATAGCTTAGAGTGTCACAAAATAAGACTTACTTACCCCCGGACACTCTTCTACATGTAGTAGAAAGCCAAACCAGTACTGAAACGAGAATCAGTAGAGGTAATGGTATATATAAGAGTATATCGTCGATCTGAAAAGGGAGGTAAGAGATGAATCTCTACGACCGATAACAGAGAACCTATTAAATAGACCCCGTAGAAGGAGATCATTGAATTCAAATAGGCAATACTCTCTTCACATCCCTCTGACATTCACTGCACACTGAGAGGAAAACCGGGCTCCAGCCTGCTGCGAAGCGCATATCAACGTAGAATCTAGCACAAACTTACTTCACCACCTCCATGGGAGGCAAAGTTTGTAAAACTGATTTGTGGGTGTGGTGAGGGGTGTATTTATAGGCATTTTGAGGTTTGGGAAACTTTGCCCCTCCTGGTAGGAATGTATATCCCGTACGTCACTAGCTCATGGACTCTTGCTAATTACATGAAAGAAATACGGACTGCAGGTTCTCTTGTGAAAACCTGTAGTCGTAGGCAGGTGAAGCCTTTGATAAATTGACACCTATAGGAGAATATCAATGATAATTTTGTAACTAGGAGAATTAATGAGGAGAACTATATGTAATATGACAAAGTATCTAATTTAACCCTTTTTTTGGAAAACATGTTCTTCAAGGAGAATGGGAACAGAGTAGGAGAATTTTACAGTAGAACTTGACCAATTTTAGTCGCATTTTCGAATGATAAATAGGGGCATTATTTCTCATGAGAACTTTTAGGAGAAAATATAGGAGAATATGAATGATAAATTGAGTCCAAAATGTTGACTTAGATATAGTAATTGGTTAGCTTAAAGTAGACTGTGGTTCTACAGATTAATGTACACTGCAGCTTTCAGGAATCCTCTTTCAAATGAAGTTAGTTATTGATGATATATGGAAAACATTTGGTGCAGAGCAGATAGATGAAATGAAATATACAATTTGAGAGGCTTACCTGTTTTAGAACCTCTACTAAAACTAAACAAAAAATAAAGTCTACGGCAAGGTCTCTCCTTTCAAGTAAGTAATCCCTTTCTCGTTGCTGATCATCCCTAGGAGGGAAAAAAATATATGGTTAAGACAAAAGATAAAAAGTACACATTTTACTCAACATTTTATTTTCAATTAAGCTCTTTTTTCACCTAAAAAAAGTATTAACAAGTATTGCAGCTTTAGAGGTTCTGGGGGGGAAGAGTATGTTTGCATGCTTGAACAAGTTCAGGTTAGTGGAGCTCTATCCCCATGTCACATAACACAGCTTTAGTAAATGGGCCTTTTGGGGCCAGTGAGCTATTGGTGTCTTGGTGAAAGTTGTTCAAAAACTTGTTATTAATTTTAAATAGCTATTACATGTGTATGTGTGTGATAGCAATATATCATTATTATGCATTAAAGGGACAGTCTACACCAGAATGTGTATTGTTTTAAAAGATAGATAATCCCTTTATTACCCATTCCCCAGTTTTGCATAACCAACACAGTTATATTAATATACTTTTAACCTCTGTGATTATCTTGTATCTAAGCCTCTGCAAACTGCCCCTTTATTTCAGTTCTTTTGACAGATTTGCAGTTTAGCCAATCAGTGCCTGCTCCCAGATAACTTCACGTGCATGAGCACAGTGTTATCTATATGAAATACATGAACTGACACCCTCTAGTGGTGAAAAACGTAAAATGCATTCTGAAAAGTGGTGGCCTTCAAGGTCTAAGAAATTAGCATATGAACCTCCTAGGTTAAGCTTTCAACTAAGAATACCAAGAGAAGAAAGCAAAATTGGTGATAAAAGTACATTGGAAAATTGTTTAAAATTACATGCTCTATCTGAATCATGAAAGTTTTTTGTGGCCTAGACTGTCCCTTTAATGTCCATTGTATGATCTAAATATGTTTGTTCTCTGTGCATCCTAGCAGCTGGATAAAATACTTGTAAAAGATACATATAAATATATAAATATATATATATATATATATATATATATATATACACATATACATACACACACAAATAGGGCATGCAATTTTTAGCAACTTTCCAATTCCCCTTTATCATCAAATTTGCTTTGTTCTCTTAGTTGAAAGCTAAACCTACGTAGGCTAATACTCTAATTTCCAAGCCCTTGAAGACTGACTCTTATTTTAAAGCATTTGACAGGTTTACACAGCTAGAGGGTGTTAGTTCATGTGTGCCATATAGATAAAATTGTGCTCATGTCTATAGAGTTACTTATGAGAGGGCACTGATTGGCTAAAATGCAAGTCTGTCAAAAGAACTGAAATAAGGGGGTAGTCTGTAGAGGCTTAGATACAAGGTAATCAGAGGTAAAAAAGTATATTAAAGGGACAGTCAACACCAGAATTTTTGTTTTATTACCCATTCCCCAGTTTTGCATATCCAACACAGTTATAATAATACATGTTTTACCTCTGTAATTATCTTGTATCTAAGCCTCTGCTGACTGCCCCCTTATTTCAGTTCTTTTGACAGACATGCAGTTTAGCCAATCAGTGCTCACTCCTAGGTCACTTTACGTGCATGAGCTCAATGTTATCTATATGAAACATGTGAACTAATGCCCTCTAGTGGTCAAAATGTATTCAGATTAGAGGCAGTCTTCAAGGTCTAAGAAATTAGCATATGAACCTCCTAGGTTTAGCTTTCAACTAAGAATACCAAGATAACAAAGCAAAATTGGTGATAAAAGTAAATTGGGAAGTTGTTTAAAATTGCATGCCCTATTTAAATCATGAAAGTTTTTTTTGGACTCGACTGTCCCTTTAATATAACCGTGTTGGTTATGCAAAACTGGGGAATGGGTAATAAAGGGATTATATATCTTTTTAAACAATAACAATTCTGGAGTAGACTGTCCCTTTTAACCTTTACATGGGCTGAACATAAACACTTTGTTTACAAACGAGGGAACAACAGTTGGGATAGATGCCTTTGAGTGGAACACATTCCAATGATATCACTGCAGGAACTAGAACACAGATTCCTGACATTTAATCACTGGGAGCAAATTCAAACAAGTAAGTGACTTCAGTTTCTATTACACAACAGATGTGTGATTGGATTTGAATATGTATATGAAGTAATAAGGACCTTCCAGAGAACTTCATTTAAAACCACAATACTTATTAACTCTTTCCTTTCCTGTAACTTGGTATAAGACAAACTGGGTTACGCAGAATTTTGGCCATAACCAGACATAAGTCCTGAGACTTGTGCATGTGACACTGACTTTACCCAGGGTTGGCAGGCACTTGCCTTAAAGGGGCAGTCAAGTAAAAGAAAAAAACTTTCATGATTTAAATAGGGAATGTAATTTTAAACAACTTTCCAATTTATTATTATCACCAATTTTTGCTTTGTTCTCTTGATATTCTTAGTTAAAAGCTAATTCTAGGAGCTTCGTATGCTAATTTCTTAGACCTTGAAGACTGCCTCTAATCTGAATGCATTTTAATCACTAGAGGGCATTAGTTCATGTGTTTCATATAGATAACATTGAGCTCATGCATGTGATGTTACCCTGGAGTGAGCACTGATTGGCTAAAAAAGCAAGTCTGTCAAAAGAACTGAAATAAGGGGGCAGCCTGCAGAGGCTTAGATACAAGATAATCACAGAGGTAAAAAACTAAATTTATGCTTACCTGATAAATTACTTTCTTTTACGATATGACGAGTCCACGGATTTCATCCTTACTTGTGGAATATTAACCTCCTGCTAACAGGAAGTGGCAAAGAGCACCACAGCAGAGCTGTATATATAGCCCTTCCCCTTCCCCTGCACCCTCAGTCATTCGGCCGAAGGTTATAGGAAGAGAAAAGGAAAGGCTAAAAAGGTGCAGAGGTGACTGAAGTTTTCAAAAAATAAAATATACCTGTCTTAAAATAACAGGGAGGGCTGTCGACTCATCATATCGTAAAAGAAAGTAATTTATCAGGTAAGCATACATTTAGTTTTCTTTTACAAAGATATGACGAGTCCACGGATTTCATCCTTACTTGTGGGAAACCAATACCAAAGCAATAGGACACGGATGAAAGGGAGGGACAAGACAGGAATCTAAACGGAAGGCACCACTGCTTGAAGAACCTTTCTCCCAAAGATAGCCTCTGAAGAAGCAAAAGTATCAATCGTGTAAAATTTGGAAAAAGTGTGAAGGGACGACCAAGTGGCAGCCTTACAAATCTGTTCCACAGATGCATGGTTTTTAAAAAGCCCATGTGGAAGCCACAGCCCTAGTAGAATGAGCCGTAATTCTTTCAGGAGGCTGCTGTCCAGCAGTCTCATATGCCAGGCGGATGATACTTCTCAGCCAAAAAGAAAGAGAGGTAGCCGTAGCTTTCTGACCCCTACGCTTTCCAGAATAAACAATGAATAATGAAGATGATTGACAGAAATCCTTAGTTGCCTGTAAGTATAACTTTAAGGCACGGACCACGTCCAAGTTATGTAACAGACGCTCCTTCTTAGAAGAAAGATTAGGACACAAGGAAGGAACAACAATTTCCAGATTAATATTCTTATTCGAAACAACATTAGGAAGGAACCCAGGTTTGGTACGTAAAACCACCTTATCAGAATGAAATATGAGATAAGTGAATCACACTGTAATGCTGAAAGCTCAGAAACTCTTCGAGCAGAAGAAATAGCAACCAAAAACAGAACTTTCCAAGATAATAGTTTAATATCTATGGAATGCATAGGTTCAAACTGAACCCCTTGCAGAACTCGAATAACTAAATTCAAACTCCAGGGAGGAGTAATAGGTCTAAATACAGGCTTAATTCTAGATAGAGTCTGACAAAAAGACTGAACATCTGATACATTTGCCAAACGTTTGTGAAACAGAATTGACAAAGCTGAAATTTGTCCCTTTAAGGAACTTGCTGATAACCCTTTCTCCAATCCTTCTTGGAGAAAAGACAAAATCCTAGGAATCTTTACTCCATGAGTAACCCTTGGATTCACACCAATAAAGATATTTACACCATATCTTATGATAGATCTTTCTAGTGACAGGTTTCTAGCCTGTATCAAAGTATTAATAACTGAATCAGAGAATCCTCGCTTCAATAAAATCAAGCGTTCAATCTCCACGCAGTCAGTTGCAGAGAAATTGGATTTGGATGTTGCAAAGGACCTTGAATGAGAAGGTCCTGTCTCAACAGAAGTTTCCACTGTGGCAGAGAGGACATGTCCACTAGATCCGCATACCAAGTCCTGCGTTGCCACGCAGGCGCTATCAGGATCACTTTAAACTCTCTCCTGTTTGATTTGAGCAATCACGCGTGGGAGGAGAGGAAACGGCGGAAACACATAAGCTAGGTTGAACAACCAAGGTACTGCCAAGGCATCTATCAGTTCAGCCTGAGGATGCCTTGACCGGGATCCGTATCTTGGAAGCTTGGCATTCTGACGAGATGCCATCAAATCCAATTCCGGTCTGCCCCATCTGAGAATCAATGAGGCAAATACCTCCGGGTGAAGTTCCCACTCCCCCGGATGAAAAACAGAATTTATGTTTACCTGATAAATTACTTTCTCCAACGGTGTGTCCGGTCCACGGCGTCATCCTTACTTGTGGGATATTCTCTTCCCCAAAAGGAAATGGCAAAGAGCCCAGCAAAGCTGGTCACATGATCCCTCCTAGGCTCCGCCTACCCCAGTCATTCGACCGACGTTAAGGAGGAATATTTGCATAGGAGAAACCATATGATACCGTGGTGACTGTAGTTAAAGAAAATAAATTATCAGACCTGATTAAAAAACCAGGGCGGGCCGTGGACCGGACACACCGTTGGAGAAAGTAATTTATCAGGTAAACATAAATTCTGTTTTCTCCAACATAGGTGTGTCCGGTCCACGGCGTCATCCTTACTTGTGGGAACCAATACCAAAGCTTTAGGACACGGATGAAGGGAGGGAGCAAATCAGGTCACCTAAATGGAAGGCACCACGGCTTGCAAAACCTTTCTCCCAAAAACAGCCTCAGAAGAAGCAAAAGTATCAAACTTGTAAAATTTGGTAAAAGTGTGCAGTGAAGACCAAGTCGCTGCCCTACATATCTGATCAACAGAAGCCTCGTTCTTGAAGGCCCATGTGGAAGCCACAGCCCTAGTGGAATGAGCTGTGATTCTTTCGGGAGGCTGCCGTCCGGCAGTCTCGTAAGCCAATCTGATGATGCTTTTAATCCAAAAAGAGAGAGAGAGGTAGAAGTTGCTTTTTGACCTCTCCTTTTACCAGAATAAACAACAAACAAGGAAGATGTTTGTCTAAAATCCGTTGTAGCATCTAAATAGAATTTTAGAGCGCGAACAACATCCAAATTGTGCAACAAACGTTCCTTCTTCGAAACTGGTTTCGGACACAAAGAAGGCACGACTATCTCCTGGTTAATGTTTTTGTTAGAAACAACTTTTGGAAGAAAACCAGGTTTAGTACGTAAAACCACCTTATCTGCATGGAACACCAGATAAGGAGGAGAACACTGCAGAGCAGATAATTCTGAAACTCTTCTAGCAGAAGAAATTGCAACCAAAAACAAAACTTTCCAAGATAATAACTTAATATCAACGGAATGTAAGGGTTCAAACGGAACCCCCTGAAGAACTGAAAGAACTAAGTTGAGACTCCAAGGAGGAGTCAAAGGTTTGTAAACAGGCTTGATTCTAACCAGAGCCTGAACAAAGGCTTGAACATCTGGCACAGCTGCCAGCTTTTTGTGAAGTAACACAGACAAGGCAGAAATCTGTCCCTTCAAGGAACTTGCAGATAATCCTTTCTCCAATCCTTCTTGGAGAAAGGATAGAATCTTAGGAATCTTTACCTTGTCCCAGGGGAATCCTTTAGATTCACACCAACAGATATATTTTTTCCATATTTTGTGGTAAATTTTTCTAGTTACAGGCTTTCTGGCCTGAACAAGAGTATCAATAACAGAATCTGAGAACCCTCGTTTTGATAAAATCAAGCGTTCAATCTCCAAGCAGTCAGCTGGAGTGAGACCAGATTCGGATGTTCGAACGGACCTTGAACCAGAAGGTCTCGTCTCAAAGGTAGCTTCCATGGTGGAGCCGATGACATATTCACCAGATCTGCATACCAAGTCCTGCGTGGCCACGCAGGAGCTATCAAGATCACCGACGCCCTCTCCTGATGGATCCTGGCTACCAGCCTGGGGATGAGAGGAAACGGCGGGAATACATAAGCTAGTTTGAAGGTCCAAGGTGCTACTAGTGCATCTACTAGAGTCGCCTTGGGATCCCTGGATCTGGACCCGTAGCAAGGAACCTTGAAGTTCTGACGAGAGGCCATCAGATCCATGTCTGGAATGCCCCACAGTTGAGTGATTTGGGCAAAGATTTCCGGATGGAGTTCCCACTCCCCCGGATGCAATGTCTGACGACTCAGAAAGTCCGCTTCCCAATTTTCCACTCCTGGGATGTGGATTGCAGACAGGTGGCAGGAGCGAGTCTCCGCCCATTGAATGATTTTGGTCACTTCTTCCATCGCCAGGGAACTCCTTGTTCCCCCCTGATGGTTGATGTACGCAACAGTCGTCATGTTGTCTGATTGAAACCGTATGAACTTGGCCTTCGCTAGTTGAGGCCAAGCCTTGAGAGCATTGAATATCGCTCTCAGTTCCAGAATATTTATCGGTAGAAGAGATTCTTCCCGAGACCAAAGACCCTGAGCTTTCAGGGATCCCCAGACCGCGCCCCAGCCCATCAGACTGGCGTCGGTCGTGACAATGACCCACTCTGGTCTGCGGAAGGTCATCCCTTGTGACAGGTTGTCCAGGGACAGCCACCAACGGAGTGAGTCTCTGGTCCTCTGATTTACTTGTATCTTCGGAGACAAGTCTGTATAGTCCCCATTCCACTGACTGAGCATGCACAGTTGTAATGGTCTTAGATGAATGCGCGCAAAAGGAACTATGTCCATTGCCGCTACCATCAAACCTATTACTTCCATGCACTGCGCTATGGAAGGAAGAGGAACGGAATGAAGTGTCCGACAAGAGTTTAGAAGTTTTGTTTTTCTGGCCTCTGTCAGAAAAATCCTCATTTCTAAGGAGTCTATTATTGTTCCCAAGAAGGGAACCCTTGTCGACGGAGATAGAGAACTCTTTTCCACGTTCACTTTCCATCCGTGAGATCTGAGAAAGGCCAGGACTATGTCCGTGTGAGCCTTTGCTTGAGGAAGGGACGACGCTTGAATCAGAATGTCGTCCAAGTAAGGTACTACTGCAATGCCCCTTGGTCTTAGCACCGCTAGAAGGGACCCTAGTACCTTTGTGAAAACCCTTGGAGCAGTGGCTAATCCGAAAGGAAGCGCCACGAACTGGTAATGCTTGTCCAGGAATGCGAACCTTAGGAACCGATGATGTTCCTTGTGGATAGGAATATGTAGATACGCATCCTTTAAATCCACCGTGGTCATGAATTGACCTTCCTGGATGGGAGGAAGAATTGTTCGAATGGTTTCCATCTTGAACGATGGAACCTTGAGAAACTTGTTTAAGATCTTGAGATCTAAGATTGGTCTGAACGTTCCCTCTTTTTTGGGAACTATGAACAGATTGGAGTAGAACCCCATCCCTTGTTCTCCTAATGGAACAGGATGAATCACTCCCATTTTTAGCAGGTCTTCTACACAATGTAAGAATGCCTGTCTTTTTATGTGGTCTGAAGACAACTGAGACCTGTGGAACCTCCCCCTTGGGGGAAGCCCCTTGAATTCCAGAAGATAACCTTGGGAGACTATTTCTAGTGCCCAAGGATCCAGAACATCTCTTGCCCAAGCCTGAGCGAAGAGAGAGAGTCTGCCCCCCACCAGATCCGGTCCCGGATCGGGGGCCAACATTTCATGCTGTCTTGGTAGCAGTGGCAGGTTTCTTGGCCTGCTTTCCCTTGTTCCAGCCTTGCATTGGTCTCCAGGCTGGCTTGGCTTGAGAAGTATTACCCTCTTGTTTAGAGGACGTAGCACTTGGGGCTGGTCCGTTTCTACGAAAGGGACGAAAATTAGGTTTATTTTTGGCCTTGAAAGACCTATCCTGAGGAAGGGCGTGGCCCTTACCCCCAGTGATATCAGAGATAATCTCTTTCAAGTCAGGGCCAAACAGCGTTTTCCCCTTGAAAGGAATGTTAAGTAGTTTGTTCTTGGAAGACGCATCCGCTGACCAAGATTTCAACCAAAGCGCTCTGCGCGCCACAATAGCAAACCCAGAATTTTTCGCCGCTAACCTAGCCAATTGCAAAGTGGCGTCTAGGGTGAAAGAATTAGCCAATTTGAGAGCACGGATTCTGTCCATAATCTCCTCATAAGGAGGAGAATCACTATCGATCGCCTTAACTAGTTCATCGAACCAGAAACACGCGGCTGAAGTGACAGGGACAATGCATGAAATTGGTTGTAGAAGGTAACCTTGCTGAACAAACATCTTTTTAAGCAAACCTTCTAATTTTTTATCCATAGGATCTTTGAAAGCACAACTATCTTCTATGGGTATAGTGGTGCGTTTGTTTAAAGTAGAAACCGCTCCCTCGACCTTGGGGACTGTCTGCCATAAGTCCTTTCTGGGGTCGACCATAGGAAACAATTTTTTAAATATGGGGGGAGGGACGAAAGGTATACCGGGCCTTTCCCATTCTTTATTTACAATGTCCGCCACCCGCTTGGGTATAGGAAAAGCTTCTGGGAGCCCCGGGACCTCTAGGAACTTGTCCATTTTACATAGTTTCTCTGGGATGATCAAATTCTCACAATCATCCAGAGTGGATAATACCTCCTTAAGCAGAGCGCGGAGATGTTCCAACTTAAATTTAAATGTAATCACATCGGGTTCAGCTTGTTGAGAAATTTTCCCTGAATCTGAAATTTCTCCCTCAGACAAAACCTCCCTGGCCCCCTCAGACTGGTGTAGGGGCATTTCAGAACCATTATCATCAGCGTCCTCATGCTCTTCAGTATCTAAAACAGAGCAGTCGCGCTTACGCTGATAAGTGGGCATTTTGGCTAAAATGTTTTTGATAGAATTATCCATTACAGCCGTTAATTGTTGCATAGTAAGGAGTATTGGCGCGCTAGATGTACTAGGGGCCTCCTGAGTGGGCAAGACTCGTGTAGACGAAGGAGGGAATGATGCAGTACCATGCTTACTCCCCTCACTTGAGGAATCATCTTGGGCATCATTTTCAGTGTCACATAAATCACATTTATTTAAATGAGAAGGAACCCTGGCTTCCCCACATTCAGAACACAGTCTATCTAGTAGTTCAGACATGTTAAACAGGCATAAACTTGATAACAAAGTACAAAAAACGTTTTAAAATAAAACCGTTACTGTCACTTTAAATTTTAAACTGAACACACTTTATTACTGCAATTGCGAAAAAGTATGAAGGAATTGTTCAAAATTCACCAAAATTTCACCACAGTGTCTTAAAGCCTTAAAAGTATTGCACACCAAATTTGGAAGCTTTAACCCTTAAAATAACGGAACCGGAGCCGTTTTTAACTTTAACCCCTTTACAGTCCCTGGTATCTGCTTTGCTGAGACCCAACCAAGCCCAAAGGGGAATACGATACCAAATGATGCCTTCAGAAAGTCTTTTCTATGTATCAGAGCTCCTCACACATGCGACTGCATGTCATGCCTCTCAAAAACAAGTGCGCAATACCGGCGCGAAAATGAGGCTCTGCCTATGATTTGGGAAAGCCCCTAAAGAATAAGGTGTCTAAAACAGTGCCTGCCGATATTATTTTACCAAAATACCCAGATTAAATGATTCCTCAAGGCTAAATATGTGTAATATATGAATCGATTTAGCCCAGAAAAAGTCTACAGTCATAATAAGCCCTTGTGAAGCCCTTATTTACTTTCTGAATAAACATGGCTTACCGGATCCCATAGGGAAAATGACAGCTTCCAGCATTACTTCGTCTTGTTAGAATGTGTCATACCTCAAGCAGCAAAAGACTGCTCACTGTTCCCCCAACTGAAGTTAATTCCTCTCAACAGTCCTGTGTGGAACAGCCATGGATTTTAGTAACGGTTGCTAAAATCATTTTCCTCTTACAAACAGAAATCTTCATCTCTTTTCTGTTTCAGAGTAAATAGTACATACTAGCACTATTTTAAAATAACAAACTCTTGATTGAATAATAAAAACTACAGTTAAACACTAAAAAACTCTAAGCCATCTCCGTGGAGATGTTGCCTGTACAACGGCAAAGAGAATGACTGGGGTAGGCGGAGCCTGGGAGGGATCATGTGACCAGCTTTGCTGGGCTCTTTGCCATTTCCTGTTGGGGAAGAGAATATCCCACAAGTAAGGATGACGCCGTGGACCGGACACACCTATGTTGGAGAAAGTCTGTCGACTTAGAAAATCTGCTTCCCAGTTCTCTACCCCTGGGATGTAGATCGCTGACAGATGACAAGAGTGGGCCTCTGCCCAACTGATAATCTTGGATACTTCTATCATCGCTAAGGAACTCCTTGTTCCCCCCTGATGATTGACATATGCCACAGTCGTTATGTTGTCCGACTGGAATCTGATGAATTTGGCCGAAGCAAACTGAGGCCACGCCTGAAGCGCATTGAATATTGCTCTCAGTTCCAGAATATTGATTGGAAGTAGAGACTCCACCTGAGTCCAAACATCCTGAGCCTTCAGGGAGTTCCAAATTGCACCCCAGCCCAGAAGGCTGGCATCTGTTGTCACTATAACCCACGAGGGTCTGCGGAAACAAGTCCCCTGAGACAGATGATCTGGCAACAACCACCAAAGAAGAGAGTTTCTGGTCTCTTGATCCAGAATTATCTTTGGATATAAATCTGCATAATCCCCATTCCACTGACCGAGCATGCACAGTTGCAGTGGTCTGAGATGAAAGCGAGCAAACGGAACGATGTCCATTGCCGCTACCATTAATCCGATTACCTCCATACACTGAGCCACTGAAGGCCAAAGAATGGACAGAAGTGCTCGGCAAGCATTCAAAATCTTTGATTTTCTGACCTCCGTCAGAAATACTTTCATGGCTACCGAGTCTATCACAGTTCCCAAGAAAGGAACCCTTGTCTGTGGAACAAGTGAACTCTTCTCTATGTTCACCTTCCATCCGTGAGTTCTCAGAAAAGACAACACTGTGTCCGTGTGAGATTTTGTCAGATGATATGTTGACGCCTGAATCAGAATATCATCCAGATAAGGCGCCACCGCTATCCCTTGCGGTCTGAGGGCCGCCAAAAGAGACCCTAGAACCTTTGTGAAGATTCTGGGTGCTGTGGCCAACCCGAAAAGGAAGAGCCACAAACTGATAATGTTTGTCCAAGGCGGCAAACCTTAGAAACCGATGATGATCTTTGTGGATTGGAATATGAAGGTAAGCATCCTTCAAATCCACGGTAGTCATATATTGACCCTCCTGGATCATTGGCAAAATCGTTCGAATTGTCTCCATCTTGAATGATGGAACTCTTAGAAATTTGTTTAGACACTTGAGGTCCAAAATGGGTCTAAACGTTCTCTCTTTTTTGGGGACCACAAATAGGTTTGAGTAAAACCCCTGTCCCTGTTCCAATTTTGGAACAGGACAGATTACTCACATAGTAAAAAGGTATTATACACAGCGTAAGAACGCCTCTCTCTTTATCTGGTTTGCAGATAATTTTGAAAGATGAAATCTCCCTCTTGGGAGAAAATCCTTGAATTCCAATTGATAACCGTGGGTCACTATTTCTAGTGCCCAGGAATCCTGAACATCTCTTGCCCAAGCCTAAGCAAAGAAAGAAAGTCTGCCCCCTACTAGATCCGGTCCCGGATCGGGGGCCACCCCTTCATGCTGCTTTGTGGAAGAAGAAGAAGCGGGGGGTCCTCCTTTAAATTTCCCGAAAGAAACGAAAATTATTCTGTTTACCCCTCATTTTAACCGACCTATCCTGAGGTAGGGCATGGCCCTTACCTCCTGTAATATCAGAAATGATCTCCTTCAATTCTGGCCCAAAAAGGGTCTTATAGTTAAAGGGAATAGCTAAAAGCTTAAGATTTGATGACATCAGCAGAACAAGATTTGAGCCACAATTCTCTACGTGCTAAAATAGCAAATCCTGCATTTTTTGCCGCTAATTTAGCAATTTGAAAAGCGGCATCAGTAATAAAAGAATTAGCTAGCTTAAGAGCCTTAATTCTATCTAGAATGTCATCTAATGGAGTCTCAACCTTAAGAGACTCTTCTAGAGCCTCAAACCAAAAAGCTGCTGCAGTAGTTACTAGAACAATGAAAGCCGTAGGTTGTAAAAGAAATCCCTGATTAACAAATAATTTCTTTAGTAGACCCTCAAATTTCTTATCCATAGGATCCTTGAAAGCACAACTATCCTAAATGGGTATAGTAGTAAGCTTAGCTAGGGAAGATAAAACTCACTCTACCTTAGGGACCGTTTGCCATGAGTCCCGAATGGTATCTGATATAGGAAACATTTTCTTAAAATTAGGAGAGGGAGAAAACGGTATACCTGGTTTATTCCATTCCTTACTAATAATTTCCGAAATTTTCTTAGGAACATCAGTGTAAGTAGGAACTACCAAATATTTATACATTTTACACAATTTCTCTGGAGGAATCACAATAGGATCACAATCATCCAGAGTCGCTAAAACCTCCCTAAGCAACAGGCGGAGGTGTTCAAGCTTAAATTTAAATGACATAGCATCCGAATCTGTCTGAGGCAAAACATTCCCTGAATCAGAAATTTCACCCTCAGACAGTAATTCCCTGATTCCCAACTCAGAGCACTGTGAGGGAACATCGGAAATAGCTAATAAAGCATCAAAGGATTCAGTATTTACATTAATACTTGACCTACTGCGTTTACCCTGCAACACTGGTAATTTAAACAATACCTCTGCAAGGGTAGTTGACATAATTGCAGCCATTTCCTGCAGAGTAAAGGAATTAGACGCACTAGAAGTACTAGCCGTCGCTTGTGTGGGCATAAAAGGTTGTGACACTTAGGGAGAATTGGATGGCATATCCTGATTCTCTTCAGACTGAGAATCATCCCTAGGCACACTTACTTTATTAAAATATGCTTTTTACATTGTAAAGCCCTTTCAGTACAAAAGTTAAACAATGTTAGAGGGGGTTGCACAATAGCTTCTAAACACATAGAACAATGAGAAACCTCAATGTCAGACATGTTGAACAGACTAGTAATACCACAAAAATCGTTTAAACACTTATTTATAGCATAAAATAAACATTAGAAAAAATGTGTACTGTGCCTTTAAGAAAAGAAAAAGTGAACAATTTTTCCATAATGCACAAAAAACGTTAAATTATTCCCAAATTTAACTTAATATCGTTGGTTAATCCAAAAATGACTGCACTCAGAAGCAAGGGCAGAAATAAGGCTTTAGAAGTACTTATATCAACATGTAGTCAAAAGATAGATAAAAATACACTCTGCACCTCTGCTCTGCTCTGGCGCCTACCTGCCCCCAGGGTACTTCGAATAAAGTTTATAACCCTTCAGACCAGCTACACAGTCCAGGAGCCACCGAGTTACTGTTTGCTGCTGCTAAGCCTGAAGAAATTGCGCCAAAATAGGCTCCGCCCCTTAAGGTCAAAAGTCAGAGTAGGCCCAAACAACACCGCATGGAAATGCAGTTTTCCACTAAAGTAAAAATACACACACAATATAACCCTCAAGCATAAAACAAATAAGTTTTAAGTGCCAAAAATAAAAAACATAAAACATTGTTTTTATATTGTCTCCCATGTCACATAAAACCCAAATATCAACTAATGATAAATATAAAATAGGGACTCCAGTAACACCCCTCTTATTAAAAAAGGTTTTACTGCTTACCCCATTCCCATACAGGGAAATAATGCCAGCCAGTTCTGATACACCAAGTCTCCTCAGAAAAAAAACATAATTTATGCTTACCTGATAAATTTATTTCTCTTGTAGTGTATCCAGTCCACGGATCATCCATTACTTGTGGGATATTCTCCTTCCCAACAGGAAGTTGCAAGAGGATCACCCACAGCAGAGCTGCTATATAGCTCCTCCCCTCACTGCCATATCCAGTCATTCGACCGAAACAAGCCGAGAAAGGAGAAACCATAGGGTGCAGTGGTGACTGTAGTTTAATTAAAATTTAGACCTGCCTTAAAAGGACAGGGCGGGCCGTGGACTGGATACACTACAAGAGAAATAAATTTATCAGGTAAGCATAAATTATGTTTTCTCTTGTTAAGTGTATCCAGTCCACGGATCATCCATTACTTGTGGGATACCAATACCAAAGCTAAAGTACACGGATGATGGGAGGCACAAGGCAGGAACTTAAACGGAAGGAACCACTGCCTGTAGAACCTGTCTCCCAAAAACAGCCTCCGAAGAAGCAAAAGTATCAAATTTGTAAAATTTTGAAAAGGTATGAAGCGAAGACCAAGTCGCAGCCTTGCAAATCTGTTCAACAGAAGCCTCATTTTTAAAGGCCCAGGTGGAAGCCACAGCTCTAGTAGAATGAGCTGTAATCCTTTCAGGGGGCTGCTGTCCAGCAGTCTCATAGGCTAAACGGATTATACTCCGAAGCCAAAAAGAAAGAGAGGTTGCCGAGGCCTTCTGACCTCTCCTCTGTCCAGAGTAAACAACAAACAGGCTAGATGTTTGACGAAAATCTTTAGTAGCTTGTAAGTAAAACTTCAAGGCACGCACTACGTCTAGATTATGCAAAAGACGTTCCTTCTTCGAAGAAGGATTAGGACACAAGGATGGAACAACAATCTCTTGATTGATATTCTTGTTAGAAACCACCTTGGGTAAAAACCCAGGTTTTCTACGCAGAACTACTTTATCTGAATGAAAGATCAGATAAGGAGAATCACAATGTAAGGCAGATAACTCAGAGACTCTTCAAGCAGAGAAATAGCCATCAGAAACAGAACTTTCCATGATAGAAGTTTGATATTAATAGAATGAAGGGGTTCAAACGGAACCCCTTGGAGAACTTTAAGAACCAAGTTTAAACTCCATGGAGGAGCAACAGGTTTAAACACAGGCTTAATTCTAACTAAAGCCTGACAAAATGCCTGGACGTCTGGAACTTCTGCCAGACGCTAGTGTAAAAGAATAGACAAAGCAGAAATCTGTCCCTTTAAAGAACTAGCTGATAATCCTTTGTCCAAACCCTCTTGGAGGAAGGACAATATCCTAGGAATCCTAACCCTACTCCATGAGTAATTCTTGGATTCACACCAATGAAGATATTTACGCCATATCTTGTGGTAGATTTTCCTGGTGACAGGCTTTCGTGCCTGTATTAAGGTATCAATGACTGACTCGGAGAAGCCACGCTTTGATAGGATCAAGCGTTCAATCTCCATGCAGTCAGTCTCAGAGAAATTAGATTCGGATGATTGAAAGGACCTTGTATTAAAAGGTCTTGTCTCAGAGGCAGAGTCCACGGTGGAGAGGATGACATGTCCACCAGATCTGCATACCAGGTCCTGCGTGGCCACGCAGGCGCTATCAGAATCACTGATGCTCTCTCCTGTCTGATTTTGGCAATCAGTCGAGGGAGCAGAGGAAACGGTGGAAACACATAAGCCAGGTTGAAGAACCAAGGAGCTGCTAGAGCATCTATCAGCGTCGCTTCTGGGTCCCTGGACCTGGATCCGTAACAAGGAAGCTTGGCGTTCTGGCGAGACGCCATGAGATCCAGTTCTGGTTTGCCCCAACGATGGACCAATTGAGCAAACACCTCCGGATGGAGTTCCCACTCCTCCGGATGAAAAGTCTGACGACTTAGAAAATCCACCTCCCAGTTCTCTACGCCCGGGATATGGATCGCTGATAGGTGGCAAGAGTGAGACTCTGCCCAGCGAATTATCTTGGAGACTTCTGACATCGCTAGGGAACTCCTGGTTCCCCCTTGATGGTTGATGTAAGCCACAGTCGTGATGTTGTCCGACTGAAATCTGATGAACCTCAGTGTTGCTAACTGAGGCCAAGCTAGAAGAGCATTGAATATTGCTCTTAACTCCAGAATATTTATTGGGAGGAATTTCTCCTCCTGAGTCCATGAACCCTGAGCCTTCAGGGAGTTCCAGACTGCACCCCAACCTAGAAGGCTGGCATCTGTTGTTACAATCGTACAATCTGGTCTGCGAAAGGTCATACCCTTGGACAGATGGACCCGAGATAACCACCAGAGAAGAGAATCTCTGGTTTCCTGATCCAGATTTAGTAGAGGGGACAAATCTGTGTAATCCCCATTCCACTGACTGAGCATGCATAATTGCAGCGGTCTGAGATGCAGGCGCGCAAATGGCACTATGTCCATCGGCGCTACCATTAAGCCGATTACTTCCATGCACTGAGCCACCGTGGGGCGCGGAATGGAGTGAAGAACACAGCAAACATTTAGAAGTTTTGATAACCTGGACTCCGTCAGGTAAATTTTCATTTCTACAGAATCTATAAGGGTCCCTAGGAAGGAAACCCTTGTGAGAGGAGATAGAGAACTCTTTTCTTCGTTCACTTTCCACCCATGCGACCTCAGAAATGCCAGAACTATCGCTGTATGAGACTTGGCAATTTGAAAGCTTGACGCCTGTATCAGGATGTCATCTAGATAAGGAGCCACCGCTATGCCTCGCGGTCTTAGAACCGCCAGAAGTGAGCCTAGAAGTTTTGTAAAAATTCTTGGGGCTGTAGCCAACCCGAATGGAAGAGCTACAAATTGGTAATGCCTGTCTAGAAAGGCAAACCTCAGGAACCGATGATGATTCTTGTGAATCGGAATGTGAAGGTAGGCATCCTTTAAGTCCACTGTGGTCATGTACTGACCCTCTTGGATCATGGGTAAAATGGTTTGAATAGTTTCCATCTTGAATGATGGAACTCTGAGGAATTTGTTTAAGATCTTTAGATCCAAAATTGGTCTGAAGGTTCCCTCTTTTTTGGGAACCACAAACAGATTTGAATAAAAACCCTGTCCTTGTTCCGTCCGCGGAACTGGATGGATCACCCCCATTACAAGGAGGTCTTGCACGCAGCGTAGGAATGCCTCTTTCTTTATCTGATTTGCAGATAATCTTGAAAGATGAAATCTCCCTTGTGGAGGAGAAGCTTTGAAGTCCAGAAGATATCCCTGAGATATGATCTCCAACGCCCAGGGATCCTGAACATCTCTTGCCCACGCCTGGGCGAAGAGAGAAAATCTGCCCCCTACTAGATCTGTTGCCGGATAGGGGGCCGTTCCTTCATGCTGTCTTGGAGGCAGCAGCAGGCTTTCTGGCCTGCTTGCCCTTTTTCCAGGACTGGTTAGGTTTCCAGGCCTGCTTGGATTGAGCAAAAGTTCCCTCTTGTTTTGAAGCAGAGGAAGATGATGCTGCACCTGCCTTGAAAATTTCGAAAGGCACGAAAGTTAGACTGTTTGGCCCTTGATTTGGCCCTGTCCTGAGGAAGGGTATGACCCTTACCTCCAGTAATGTCAGCAATGATTTCTTTCAAACCAGGCCCGAATAAGGTCTGCCCCTTGAAAGGAATGTTGAGTAATTTAGACTTTGAAATCACGTCAGCTGACCAGGATTTAAGCCATAGCGCCCTACGCGCCTGGATGGCGAATCCGGAATTCTTAGCCGTTAGTTTAGTCAAATGAACAATGGCATCAGAAACAAATGAGATGGCCTCTTCCAGGGCCTCAAACCAGAACGCCGCCGCAGCAGTGAAAGGCGCAATGCATGCAAGGGGCTGTAAAATAAAACCTTGTTGAATAAACATTTTCTTAAGGTAACCCTCTAATTGGCGTCTATTGGAAACATTTTTCTAAATATAGGAGGTGGGGAAAAAGGCACACCGGGTCTATCCCACTCCTTAGTAATGATTTCTGTAAGCCATTTAGGTATTGGAAAAACATCAGTACACACCGGCACTGCATAGTATTTATTCAGCCTACACAATTTCTCTGGCACTGCAATTGTGTCACAGTCATTCAGAGCAGTTAATATCTCCCCAAGCAATACATGGAGGTTCTCAAGCTTAAATTTAAAGTTAGAAATCTCTGAATCAGGTTTCCCCGAGTCAGAGATGTCACCCACAGACTTAAGCTCTCCGTCCTCAGGTTCTGCATATTGTGATGCAGTATCGGACATGGCTCTTACAGCATCTACGCGCTCTGTATCTCGTCTAACTCCAGAGCTATCGCGCTTGCCTCTTAATTCAGGCAATCTGGCTAATACCTCTGACAGAGTATTATTCATGATTGCAGCCATGTCCTGCAAAGTAATCGCTATGGGCGTCCCTGATGTACTTGGCGCCATATTAGTGTGCGTCCCTTGAGCGGGAGGCAAAGGGTCCGACACGTGGGGAGAGTTAGTCGGCATAACTTCCCCCTCGACAGAACCCTCTGGTGATAATTCTTTTATAGATAAAGACTGATCTTTACTGTTTAAGGTGAAATCAATACATTTAGTACACATTCTCCTATGGGGCTCCACCATGGCTTTTAAACATAATGAACAAGTAGTTTCCTCTGTGTCAGACATGTTTGTACAGACTAGCAATGAGACTAGCAAGCTTGGAAAACACTTTAAACCAAGTTAACAAGCAATATAAAAAACGTTACTGCGCCTTTAAGAAAAAGACATTTTTACAAAATTTGAAATAACTAAATTTTTACAGTGTATGTAACAAGTTAGCAGAGCATTTCACCCACTTGCAAATGGATGATTAACCCCTTAATACCAAAAACGGAATAATTAATGACAAAAACGTTTTTAAAAACAGTCACAACAACTGCCACAGCTCTACTGTGGCTGTTACCTTCCTCAAACACGACTTTTGAAGCCTTTTGAGCCCTTCAGAGATGTCCTGTATCATGCAGAGGGAAGCTGAATGCTGCGCAAAAAAAAGCGCTAAAATAGGCCCCTCCCACTCATATTACAACAGTGGAAAGCCTCAGGAAACTGTTTCTAGGCAAAAATGTAGCCAGCCATGTGGAAAAAAACTAGGCCCCAATAAGTTTTATCACCAAGCATATATAAAAACGATTAAACATGCCAGCAAACGTTTTATATTGTACTTTTATAAGGGTATGTATCTCTGTTAATAAGCCTGATACCAGTCGCAATCACTGCATTTAAGGCTTAACTTACATTAATCCGGTATCAGCAGCATTTTCTAGCAAATTCCATCCCTAGAAAAAACAGAATTTATGCTTACCTGATAAATTACTTTCTCCAACGGTACGTCCGGTCCACGGCGTCATCCATAACTTGTGGGAATATTCTCTTCCCCAACAGGAAATGGCAAAGAGCACAGCAAAAGCTTTCCATATAGTCCCTCCTAGGCTCCACCCAACCCAGTCATTCGACCGACAGGAGAAAAAACAGGAGAAACCATAGGGTGCCGTGGTGACTGTAGCTAAAGAAAGAAATTCATCAAACCTGATTAAAAAACCAGGGCGGGCCGTGGACCGGACACACCGTTGGAGAAAGTAATTTATCAGGTAAGCATAAATTCTGTTTTCTCCAACATTGGTGTGTCCGGTCCACGGCGTCATCCATAACTTGTGGGAACCAATACCAAAGCTTTAGGACACGGATGAAGGGAGGGAGCCAATCAGGTTACCTAAACGGAAGGCACCACGGCTTGCAAAACCTTTCTCCCAAAAATAGCCTCCGAAGAAGCAAAAGTATCAAATTTGTAGAATTTGGCAAAAGTGTGCAGGGAAGACCAAGTCGCTGCCTTACATATCTGATCAACAGAAGCCTCGTTCTTGAAGGCCCATGTGGAAGCCACAGCCCTGGTAGAGTGAGCTGTGATGCGTTCGGGAGGCTGCCGTCCGGCAGTCTCATAAGCCAATCGGATGATGCTTTTCAGCCAAAAGGAAAGAGAGGTAGCAGTAGCTTTTTGACCTCTCCTCTTGCCAGAATAAACGACAAACAGAGAAGACGTTTGTCTGAAATCCATTGTTGCTTCTAAATAGAACTTTAAAGCACGAACTACATCTAAATTGTGTAACAAACGTTCCTTCTTTGAAACTGGATTCGGACACAAAGAAGGCACAACTATTTCCTGGTTAATATTCTTGTTAGAAACAACCTTTGGAAGGAAACCAGGTTTAGTACGCAAAACAACCTTATCTGAATGGAACACCAGATAGGGCGGATTACACTGCAGAGCAGATAACTCAGAAACTCTTCTAGCAGAAGAAATAGCAACCAAAAACAGAACTTTCCAAGATAACATCTTGATATCTATGGAATGCAGAGGTTCAAACGGAACCCCTTGAAGAACTGAAAGAACTAAATTCAGACTCCAGGGAGGAGTCAAAGGTCTGTAAACAGGCTTGATCCTGACCAAAGCTTGAACATCTGGCACAGCTGCCAGTCGTTTGTGTAACAAGACAGATAAAGCAGAAATCTGTCCCTTTAGAGAACTCGCTGATAATCCCTTATCCAAACCTTCTTGGAGAAAAGAAAGGATCCTAGGAATTTTGATCTTACTCCATGAGAATCCCTTGGATTCACACCAACAGATATATCTTTTCCATATTTTATGGTAAATTTTTCTAGTAACAGGTTTTCTGGCTTGTACCAGAGTATCTATCACAGAATCCGAAAACCCACGCTTAGCTAAAATCAAGCGTTCAATTTCCAAGCCGTCAGCTGGAGAGAAACTAGATTTGGATGTTCGAATGGACCCTGTACTAGAAGATCCTGTCTCAAAGGTAGCTTCCATGGTGGAGCCGATGACATATTCACCAGGTCTGCATACCAAGTCCTGCGTGGCCACGCAGGAGCTATCAAGATCACCGAGGCCCTCTCCTGTTTGATCCTGGCTACCAGCCTGGGAATGAGAGGAAACGGTGGAAACACATAAGCTAGGTTGAAGGCCCAAGGCGCTACTAATGCATCCACTAGAGTCGCCTTGGGATCCCTGGATCTGGACCCGTAGCAAGGAACCTTGAAGTTCTGACGAGACGCCATCAGATCCATGTCTGGAATGCCCCATAATTGAGTCAACTGGGCAAATATCTCCGGGTGGAGTTCCCACTCCCCCGGATGGAATGTCTGACGACTCAGATAATCCGCCTCCCAGTTTTCCACTCCTGGGATGTGGATCGCAGATAGGTGGCAGGAGTGATCCTCCGCCCATTTTATGATTTTGGTCACTTCTCTCATCGCCAGGGAACTCCTTGTTCCCCCCTGATGATTGATGTAAGCAACAGTCGTCATGTTGTCTGATTGGAATCTTATGAATCTGGCCTTTGCTAGTTGAGGCCAAGCCCTGAGAGCATTGAATATCGCTCTCAGTTCCAGAATGTTTATCGGGAGAAGAGACTCTTCCCGAGACCATAGACCCTGAGCTTTCAGGGAGTCCCAGACCGCGCCCCAGCCCACTAGACTGGCGTTGGTCGTGACGATGACCCACTCTGGTCTGCGGAAGCTCATTCCCTGGGACAGGTGATCCTGGGTTAGCCACCAACGGAGTGAGTCTCTGGTATTCTGATCTACTTGAATCACTGGAGACAAGTCTGTATAGTGCCCATTCCACTGTTTCAGCATGCACAGTTGTAATGGTCTTAGATGAATTCGCGCAAAAGGAACTATGTCCATTGCTGCAACAATCAACCCTACTACTTCCTTGCACTGAGCTATGGAAGGTCGTGGAACAGAGTGAAGAACTTGACAAGCGTTTAGAAGTTTTTACTTTCTGACATCTGTCAGTAAAAACTTCATTTCTAAAGAATCTATTATTGTCCCCAAGAAAGGAACTCTTGTCGACGGAGACTGGGAACTCTTTTCTGTGTTCACCTTCCACCCGTGAGATCTGAGAAAGGCCAGAACGATGTCTGTGTGAGCCTTTGCCTTTGAAAGAGACGACGCTTGTATCAGAATGTCGTCCAAGTAAGGTGCCACTGCAATGCCCCTTGGTCTTAGAACCGCTAAAAGGGACCCGAGTACCTTTGTGAAAATCCTTGGAGCAGTGGCTAGCCCGAATGGGAGAGCCACAAACAGGTAATGTGTGTCCAGAAAGGCGAACCTTAGGGACTGATCTTTGTGGATAGGAATATGTAGATACGCATCCTTTAGATCCACGGTAGTCATAAATTGACCCTCCTGGATTGTAGGTAAAATCGTTCGAATAGTTTCCATTTTGAACGATAGCACTCTGAGAAATTTGTTTAGAATCTTTAAATCCAGAATTGGTCTGAAAGTTCCCTCTTTTTTGGGAACTACAAACAGATTTGAGTAAAAACCCATTCCTTGTTCCACAGTTGGAACTGGGTGTATCACTCCCATTTTTAACAGGTCTTCTACACAATGTAAGAATGCCTGTCTCTTTATTTGGTTTGAAGATAAGTGAGACATGTGGAACCTTCCCTTTGGGGGTAGTTCCTTGAATTCCAGAAGATAACCCTGAGAAACTATTTCTAGTGCCCAGGGATCCTGAACATCTCTTGCCCAAGCCTGAGCGAAGAGAGAGAGTCTGCCCCCTACTAGATCCGGTCCCGGATCGGGGGCTACTCCTTCATGCTGTCTTGGTAGCAGCAGCAGGCTTCTTGGCCTGCTTACCCTTGTTCCAGCCTTGCATCAGTTTCCAAGCTGGTTTGGTTTGCGAAGCATTACCCTCTTGTCTAGAGGCTGCAGAGTTGGAGGCCGGTCCGTTCCTGAAATTGCGAAAGGAACGAAAATTAGACTTATTCTTGGCCTTGAAAGGCCTATCTTGTGGGAGGGCATGGCCCTTACCCCCAGTGATGTCTGAGATAATCTCTTTCAATTTTGGCCCAAAAAGGGTTTTACCCTTGAAAGGGATATTAAGCAATTTTGTCTTGGAAGATACATCCGCTGACCAAGACTTTAGCCAGAGCGCTCTGCGCGCCACAATTGCAAACCCTGAATTTTTCGCCGCTAATCTAGCTAACTGCAAAGCGGCATCTAAAATAAAAGAATTAGCTAACTTAAGTGCGTGAATTCTGTCCATAACCTCCTCATACGGAGTCTCTCTACTGAGCGACTTTTCTAGTTCCTCGAACCAGAACCACGCTGCTGTAGTGACAGGAATAATGCACGAAATAGGTTGCAGGAGTTAACCTTGCTGTACAAATTTTTTTTTTTTTTTTAAGCAAACCCTCCAATTTTTTATCCATAGGATCTTTGAAAACAGAATTTATGCTTACCTGATAAATTACTTTCTCCAACGGTGTGTCCGGTCCACGGCGTCATCCTTACTTGTGGGATATTCTCTTCCCCAACAGGAAATGGCAAAGAGTCCCAGCAAAGCTGGTCACATGATCCCTCCTAGGCTCCGCCCACCCCAGTCATTCGACCGACGGACAGGAGGAAATATATATAGGAGAAACCATATGATACCGTGGTGACTGTAGTTAGAGAAAATAATTCATCAGACCTGATTAAAAAACCAGGGCGGGCCGTGGACCGGACACACCGTTGGAGAAAGTAATTTATCAGGTAAGCATAAATTCTGTTTTCTCCAACATAGGTGTGTCCGGTCCACGGCGTCATCCTTACTTGTGGGAACCAATACCAAAGCTTTAGGACACGGATGAAGGGAGGGAGCAAATCAGGTCACCTAAATGGAAGGCACCACGGCTTGCAAAACCTTTCTCCCAAAAATAGCCTCCGAAGAAGCAAAAGTATCAAATTTGTAAAATTTGGCAAAAGTGTGCAGTGAAGACCAAGTCGCTGCCTTACATATCTGGTCAACAGAAGCCTCGTTCTTGAAGGCCCATGTGGAAGCCACAGCCCTAGTGGAGTGAGCTGTGATTCTTTCAGGAGGCTGCCGTCCGGCAGTCTCATAAGCCAATCGGATAATGCTTTTAAGCCAAAAGGAAAGAGAGGTAGAAGTCGCTTTTTGACCTCTCCTTTTACCAGAATAAACAACAAACAAGGAAGATGTTTGTCTGAAATCTTTGGTAGCCTCTAAATAGAATTTTAGAGCACGGACTACGTCCAAATTGTGTAACAAACGTTCCTTCTTTGAAACTGGATTCGGACACAAAGAAGGTACAACTATCTCCTGGTTAATATTTTTGTTGGAAACAACTTTCGGAAGAAAACCAGGCTTAGTACGCAAAACCACCTTATCTGCATGGAACAACAGATAGGGCGGAGAACACTGCAGAGCAGATAACTCTGAAACTCTTCTAGCAGAAGAAATTGCAACCAAAAACAAAACTTTCCAAGATAATAACTTAATATCTACGGAATGTAAGGGTTCAAACGGAACCCCTTGAAGAACTGAAAGAACTAGATTTAAACTCCAGGGAGGAGTCAAAGGTCTATAAACAGGCTTGATCCTAACCAGAGCCTGAACAAATGCTTGAACATCTGGCATAGCTGCCAGTCGTTTGTGTAGTAAGACAGATAAAGCAGAAATCTGTCCCTTAAGAGAACTTGCAGATAATCCTTTCTCCAAACCTTCTTGTAGAAAGGATAGAATCTTAGGAATCTTTATCTTGTTCCATGGCAATCCTTTGGATTCACACCAACAGATATATTTTTTCCATATTTTATGGTAAATTTTTCTAGTTACAGGCTTTCTAGCCTGAATCAGAGTATCTATTACAGAATCTGAAAACCCACGCTTTGATAAAATCAAGCGTTCAATCTCCAAGCCGTCAGCTGGAGGGAAACCAGATTCGGATGTTCGAATGGACCTTGAACAAGAAGGTCCTGTCTCAAAGGTAGCTTCCATGGTGGAGCCGATGACATATTCACCAGGTCTGCATACCAAGTCCTGCGTGGCCACGCAGGAGCTATCAAGATCACCGAAGCCCTCTCCTGATTGATCCTGGCTACCAGCCTGGGAATGAGAGGAAACGGTGGGAATACATAAGCTAGGTTGAAGGTCCAAGGTGCTACTAGTGCATCTACTAGAGTCGCCTTTGGATCCCTGGATCTGGACCCGTAGCAAGGAACCTTGAAGTTCTGACGAGACGCCATCAGATCCATGTCTGGAATGCCCCATAATTGAGTTATTTGGGCAAAGATTTCCGGATGGAGTTCCCACTCCCCCGGATGGAATGTCTGACGACTCAGAAAATCCGCTTCCCAATTTTCCACTCCTGGGATGTGGATTGCAGACAAGTGGCAGGAGTGATCCTCCGCCCATTGAATTATTTTGGTCACTTCTTCCATCGCCAGGGAACTCCTTGTTCCCCCCTGATGATTGATATATGCAACAGTCGTCATGTTGTCTGATTGAAACCTTATGAATTTGGCCTTTGCTAGTTGAGGCCAAGCTTTGAGAGCATTGAATATCGCTCTCAGTTCCAGAATCTTTATCGGGAGAAGAGATTCTTCCCGAGACCATAGACCCTGAGCTTTCAGGGGTTCCCAGACCGCGCCCCAGCCCACCAGGCTGGCGTCGGTCATGACAATGACCCACTCTGGTCTGCGGAAGCTCATTCCCTGTGACAGATTGTCCAGGGTCAGCCACCAACGGAGTGAATCTCTGGTCTTTTGATCTACTTGAATCGTCGGAGACAAGTCTGTATAATCCCCATTCCACTGTCTGAGCATGCACAGTTGTAATGGTCTTAGATGAATTCGTGCAAAAGGAACTATGTCCATTGTTGCAACCATCAATCCTATTACTTCCATGCACTGCGCTATGGAAGGACGAAGAACAGAATGAAGTACTTGACAAGAGCTTAGAATTTTTGATTTTCTGACCTCTGTCAGAAAAATCCTCATTTCTAAGGAATCTATTATTGTTCCAAAGAAGGGAACTCTTGTTGACGGGGACAGAGAACTTTTTTCTTTGTTCACCTTCCATCCGTGAGATCTGAGAAAGGCTAGGACGATGTCCGTATGAGCCTTTGCTTTTGACAGAGACGACGCTTGAATCAGGATGTCGTCCAAGTAAGGTACTACTGCAATGCCCCTTGGTCTTAGAACCGCTAGAAGGGACCCTAGTACCTTTGTGAAAATCCTTGGAGCAGTGGCTAATCCGAATGGAAGTGCCACAAACTGGTAATGCTTGTCCAGAAAAGCGAACCTTAGGAACTGATGATGTTCCTTGTGGATAGGAATATGTAGGTACGCATCCTTTAAATCCACGGTAGTCATAAATTGATTTTCCTGGATAGTAGGTAGGATCATTCGAATAGTTTCCATTTTGAACGATGGAACCCTGAGAAATTTGTTTAGGATCTTGAGATCCAAAATTGGTCTGAATGTTCCCTCTTTTTTGGGAACTATGAACAGGTTGGAATAAAAATCCATCCCTTGTTCTCTTATTGGAACTGGATGAATCACTCCCATTTTTAACAGGTCTTCTACACAATGTAAGAATGCCTGTCTTTTTATTTGGTTTGAAGATAATTGAGACCTGTGGAACCTTCCCCTTGGGGGTAGTTCCTTGAATTCCAGGAGATAACCTTGAGAAACTATTTCTAGCGCCCAAGGATCCTGAACATCTCTTGCCCAAGCCTGAGCAAAGAGAGAAAGTCTGCCCCCCACCAGATCCGGTCCCGGATCGGGGGCCATCCCTTCATGCTGTTTTGGTAGCAGTGGTAGGCTTCTTGGCCTGCTTACCCTTGTTCCAGCCTTGCATTGGTCTCCAGGCTGGTTTGGGTTGTGAAGTATTACCCTCTTGCTTAGAGGATGTAGAATTAGAGGCTGGTCCGTTTCTGCGAAAGGGACGAAAATTAGGCTTATTTTTAGCCTTAAAAGACCTATCCTGTGGGAGGGCGTGGCCCTTTCCCCCAGTGATGTCTGAAATAATCCCTTTCAAATCAGGTCCAAATAATGTTTTACCCTTGAAAGGAATGTTAAGCAATTTTGTCTTGGAAGACACATCCGCTGACCAAGACTTTAGCCAAAGCGCTCTGCGCGCCACGATAGCAAACCCTGAATTTTTCGCCGCTAATCTAGCTAATTGCAAAGCGGCATCTAAAATAAAAGAGTTAGCCAATTTAAGTGCTTGAACTCTGTCCATAACCTCCTCATACGAAGATTCTTTATTGAGCGACTTTTCTAGTTCCTCGAACCAGAAACACGCTGCCGTAGTGACAGGAACAATGCATGAAATTGGTTGTAGAAGGTAACCTTGCTGAACAAAAATCTTTTTAAGCAAACCCTCTAATTTTTTATCCATAGGATCTTTGAAAGCACAACTATCTTCGATAGGAATAGTAGTGCGTTTGTTTAGAGTAGAAACCGCCCCCTCGACCTTGGGGACTGTCTGCCATAAGTCCTTTCTGGGGTCGACTATATGAAATAATTTCTTAAATATAGGGGGGGGGAACAAAAGGTATGCCGGGCCTTTCCCACTCCTTATTTACTATGTCCGCCACCCGCTTGGGTATAGGAAAAGCGTCGGGGGGCACCGGAACCTCTAGGAACTTGTCCATCTTACATAATTTCTCTGGAATGACCTAATTGTCACAATCATCCAGAGTAGATAATACCTCCTTAAGCAGTGCGCGGAGATGTTCTAATTTAAATTTAAATGTCACAACATCAGGTTCAGCTTGATGAGAAATCTTTCCTGAATCTGAAATTTCTCCCTCAGACAAAACCTCCCTTATGGCCCCTTCAGATTGGTGTGAGGGTATGACAGAACAATTATCATCAGCGTCCTCTTGCTCTTCAGTGTTTAAAACAGAGCAATCGCGCTTTCTCTGATAAGTAGGCATTTTGAATAAAATATTTGCTATAGAGTTATCCATTACAGCCGTTAATTGTTGCATGGTAATAAGAATTGGCGCACTAGATGTACTAGGGGCCTCCTGTGTGGGCATAACTGGTGTAGACACAGAAGGGGATGATGTAGTATCATGTTTACTCCCCTCATTTGAGGAATCATCTTGGGCAATATCATTATCTGTGGCATTACTGTCCTTACTTTGTTTGGACACTATGGCACAATTATCACATACATTTAAATGGGGAGACACCTTGGCTTTCATACATATAGAACATAGCTTATCTGATGGTACAGACATGTTAAACAGGCTTAAACTTGTCAACAAAGCACAAAAAACGTTTTAAAATAAAACCGTTACTGTCACTTTAAATTTCAAACTGAAAACACTTTATTACTGAATATGTGAAAAAGTATGAAGGAATTGTTCAAAATTCACCAAAATGTCACCACAGTGTCTTAAAGCATTAAAAGTATTGCACACCAAATTTCAGAGCTTTAACCCTTAAATTAACGGAACCGGAGCCGTTTTTACATTTAACCCCTATACAGTCCCAGCTATATGCTTTGCTGAGACCCAACCAAGCCCAGAGGGGAATACGATACCAAATGATGCCTTCTATAAGCTTTTTCAGTGATTCTTAGCTCCTCACACATGCATCTGCATGCCTTGCTCTCCAAAAACAACTGCGCATTAGTGGCGCGAAAATGAGGCTCTGTCTATAACTAGAAAAGGCCCCCATCTGAAAAAGGTGTCCAACACAGTGCCTGCCGTGTTTCTAAACAATCCCCAAGATTATAATAACCATTAATATTTAGAATCTGCATAATATGCCTAGTAAAGCAATCGTTTTAGCCCAGAAAAATGTCTACCAGTTTTTTAAGCCCTTTTGAAGCCCTTTATTCTTTTATTTAACTAAGAAAATGGCTTACCGGTCCCCATGAGGGGAAATGACAGCCTTCCAGCATTACATGGTCTTGTTAGAAATATGGCCAGTCATACCTTAAGCAGAAAAGTCTGCTAACTGTTTCCCCCAACTGAAGTTACTTCATCTCAACAGTCCTGTGTGGAAACAGCAATCGATTTTAGTAACGTCTGCTAAAATCATCTTCCTCTTACAAACAGAAATCTTCATCTTTTTTCTGTTTCAGAGTAAATAGTACATACCAGCACTATTTTAAAATAACAAACACTTGATAGAAGAATAAAAACTACATTTAAACACCAAAAAACTCTTAACCATCTCCGTGGAGATGTTGCCTGTGCAACGGCAAAGAGAATGACTGGGGTGGGCGGAGCCTAGGAGGGATCATGTGACCAGCTTTGCTGGGACTCTTTGCCATTTCCTGTTGGGGAAGAGAATATCCCACAAGTAAGGATGACGCCGTGGACCGGACACACCTATGTTGGAGAAAGCACAATTATCCTCGATAGGAATAGTAGTGCGCTTAGCTAGTGTAGAAACTGCCCCCTCGACCTTAGGGACTGTCTGCCATAAGTCCTTTCTGGGGTCGACCATAGGAAATAATTTCTTAAATATAGGAGGGGGGACAAAAGGTATGCCGGGCTTCTCCCACTCCTTATTCACTATGTCCGCCACCCGCTTGGGTATAGGAAAAGCGTCGGGGTGCACCGGAACCTCTAGGAACTTGTCCATCTTGCACAATTTTTCTGGAATGACCAGGTTGTCACAATCATCCAGAGTAGATAGCACCTCCTTAAGCAGTGTGCGGAGATGCTCCAATTTAAATTTAAATGTCACAACATCAGGTTCTGCCTGTTGAGAAATTCTACCTGAATCAGAAATTTCCCCATCTGACAAAACCTCCCTCATGGCCACTTCAGATTGGTGTGAGGGTATGACAGAGTAATTATCATCAGCGCCCTCCTGCTCTACAGTGTTTAAAACAGAGCAATCGCGCTTTCTCTGAAATGCAGGCATTTTGGATAAAATATTTGCTATGGAGTTATCCATTACTGCCGTCAATTGTTGCATAGTAACAAGCATTGGTGCGCTAGAAGTACTAGGGGCCTCCTGCGTGGGCAAAACTGGCATAGACACAGAAGGAGATGATGTAGAACTATGTCTACTCCCTTCATCTGATGAATCATCTTGGGCAACTTTACTATCTGTGGCAGTACTGTCCTTACTTTGTTTGGACGCTATGGCACAATTATCACACAATTTTGAAGGGGGAGACACATTGGCTTCCATACATACAGAACATAGTTTTTCTGAAGGCACAGACATGTTAAACAGGCTTAAACTTGACAATAAAGTACAAAAACCGTTTTAAAATAAAACCGTTACTGTCTCTTTAAATTTTAAACAGGGCACACTTTTTTACTGAATATGTGAAAAACTATGAAGGAATTGTTCAATTTTAACCAAATTTTCACCACAGTGTCTTAAAGCATTCAAAGCATTGCACCCCAAATTTCAGACCTTTAACCCTTAAAATGTCAAAACCGGAGCCGTTTATAGTTTTAACCCCTCTACAGTCCCAGCTACAGCCTTTGCTGCGACTTTACCAAACCCAGGGGGGTATACGATACCAGATGAAGCCTTCTAGGGACCTTTTCAACTACTTCCAGACCCATACACATGCAGCTGCATGTCCTGCTCTCAAAAGTAACTGCGCAGTAATGGCGCGAAAATGAGGCTCTGCCTACTACAAAGAAGGCCCTTCCTGACTGGGAAGGTGTCTAAGCCAGTGCCTGCCGTGAAAAAAACGTTCCCCAAAGTTATAAAGTGTGAATTTCAACCGCAAGCTGTATAAAATGCCCAAATAAAGCAATCGATCTAGCCCATAAAAGTGTCTACCAGTTTTATAGCCCATATTAAGCCCTTTATTCTGTTTGAGACTAAGAAAATGGCTTACCGGTCCCCATGAGGGGAAAAATGACAGCCTTCCAGCATTACACAGTCTTGTTAGAAATATGGCTAGTCATACCTTAAGCAGAGAAATCTGGCAACTGTTTCCCCCAACTGAAGTTATCTCATCTCAACAGTCCTATGTGGAAACAGCAAACGATTTTAGTTACTGCTGCTAAAATTATACTCCTCTCACAAACAGAACTCTTCATCCTTTTCTGTTTCAGAGTAAATAGTACATACCAGCACTATTTTAAAATAACAAACTCTTGATAGTAGAATAAAAAACTACAACTAAACACCACATACTCTTCACCATCTCTGTGGAGATGCTACTTGTTCAGCGGCAAAGAGAATGACTGGGGTGGGCGGAGCCTAGGAGGGACTATATGGACAGCTTTTGCTGTGCTCTTTGCCATTTTACTTGTTCAGCGGCAAAGAGAATGACTGGGGTGGGCGGAGCCTAGGAGGGACTATATGGACAGCTTTTGCTGTGCTCTTTGCCATTTCCTGTTCGGGAAGAGAATATTCCCACAAGTTATGGATGACGCCGTGGACCGGACACACCAATGTTGGAGAAATGTTAACTGCACATACCTTATTGCAGGATAACCTGCACGCCATTCCCCCTCTGAAGTTACCTCACTCCTCAGAATATGTGAGAACGGCAGTGGATCTTAGTTACTTCTGCTAAGATCATAGAAACCGCAGGCAGATTCTTCTTCTAAATACTGCCTGAGATAAAATAGTACGCTCCGGTACCATTTAAAAATAACAAACTTTTGATTGAAGAAAGAAACTAACTATAATACACCACTCTCCTCTTACTACCTCCATCTTTATAGAGAGTTGCAAGAGAATGACTGGATATGGCAGTGAGGGGAGGAGCTATATATTAGCTCTGCTGTGGGTGATCCTCTTGCAACTTCCTGTTGGGAAGGAGAATATCCCACAAGTAATGGATGATCCGTGGACTGGATACACTTAACAAGAGAAAAGGCTGCACATACCTTAATGCTGCTTGTAGCATGAAACCGGTCTCCACACTGAAGATGTCTCATGTCTTACCTTCAGAAGTCTTGTGGGAACCAGCGTGGATCTTAGTTACAAATGCTAAGATCATCAAACCTCAGGGCAGAAATTTTCTGCCTGACGAAAATAGTACACACCGGTACCATTTAAAATAAAAAAACTTCTTGATTGAGGAAACTAAAACTAACACCTCACTTTACCATGTCTTCCTAGTATAACACAGGCAAAGAGAATGACTGAGGGTGGAGGGGAAGGGGAGGGGCTATATATACAGCTCTGCTGTGGTGCTCTTTGCCACTTCCTGTTAGCAGGAGGTTAATATCCCACAAGTAAGGATGAAATCCGTGGACTCGTCATATCTTTGTAAAAGAAAGTGTATTTATATAACTGTGTTGGTTATGAAAAACTGGGGAATGGGTAATAACATAATTTATGCTTACCTGATAAATTCCTTTCTTCTGTTGTGTGATCAGTCCACGGGTCATCATTACTTCTGGGATATAACTCCTCCCCAACAGGAAATGCAAGAGGATTCACCCAGCAGAGCTGCATATAGCTCCTCCCCTCCACGTCAGTCCCAGTCATTCGACCAAGAATCAACGAGAAAGGAGTAACCAAGGGTGAAGTGGTGACTGGAGTATAATTTAAAAGATATTTACCTGCCTTAAAACAGGGCGGGCCGTGGACTGATCACACAACAGAAGAAAGGAATTTATCAGGTAAGCATAAATTATGTTTTCTTCTGTTATGTGTGATCAGTCCACGGGTCATCATTACTTCTGGGATACCAATACCAAAGCAAAAGTACACGGATGACGGGAGGGATAGGCAGGCTCATTATATAGAAGGAACCACTGCCTGAAGAACCTTTCTCCCAAAAATAGCCTCCGAAGAAGCAAAAGTGTCAAATTTGTAAAATTTGGAAAAAGTATGAAGCGAAGACCAAGTTGCAGCCTTGCAAATCTGTTCAACAGAGGCCTCATTCTTAAAGGCCCAAGTGGAAGCCACAGCTCTAGTGGAGTGAGCTGTAATTCTTTCAGGAGGCTGCTGACCAGCAGTCTCATAGGCTAAACGTATTATGCTACGAAGCCAAAAAGAGAGAGAGGTAGCAGAAGCTTTTTGACCTCTCCTCTGTCCAGAATAAACGACAAACAGGGAAGAAGTTTGGCGAAAATCTTTAGTTGCCTGCAAGTAGAACTTGAGGGCACGAACTACATCCAGATTGTGTAGAAGACGTTCCTTCTTTGAAGAAGGATTTGGACACAAGGATGGAACAACAATCTCTTGATTGATATTCCTGTTAGTGACCACCTTAGGTAAGAACCCAGGTTTAGTACGCAGAACTACCTTGTCTGAGTGAAAAATCAGATAAGGAGAATCACAATGTAAGGCTGATAACTCAGAGACTCTTCGAGCCGAGGAAATAGCCATTAAAAACAGAACTTTCCAAGATAACAATTTTATATCAATGGAATGAAGGGGTTCAAATGGAACACCCTGTAAAACGTTAAGAACTAAGTTTAAACTCCATGGCGGAGCAACAGCTTTAAACACAGGCTTGATCCTAGCTAAAGCCTGACAAAAAGCCTGGACGTCTGGATTTTCTGACAGACGCCTGTGTAACAAGATGGACAGAGCTGAAATCTGTCCCTTTAATGAACTAGCTGATAAACCCTTTTCTAACCCTTCTTGTAGAAAAGACAATATCCTAGAGATCCTAACCTTACTCCAGGAGTAATGTTTGGATTCGCACCAGTATAGGTATTTACGCCATATTTTATGGTAAATCTTTCTGGTAACAGGCTTCCTAGCCTGTATCAGGGTATCAATAACCGACTCAGAAAAACCACGTTTTGATAAAATCAAACGTTCAATTTCCAAGCAGTCAGCTTCAGAGAAGTTAGATTTTGATGTTTGAATGGACCCTGTATCAGAAGGTCCTGTCTTAGAGGTAGAGACCAAGGCGGACAGGATGACATGTCCACTAGATCTGCATACCAAGTCCTGCGTGGCCATGCAGGCGCTATTAGAATCACTGATGCTCTCTCCTGTTTGATTTTGGCAATCAATCGAGGAAGCAGCGGAAAGGGTGGAAACACATAAGCCATCCCGAAGTTCCAAGGTGCTGTCAAAGCATCTATCAGAACCGCTCCCGGATCCCTGGATCTGGACCCGTAGCGAGGAAGTTTGGCGTTCTGGCGAGACGCCATGAGATCTATCTCTGGTTTGCCCCAACGTCGAAGTATTTGGGCAAAGACCTCCGGATGAAGTTCCCACTCCCCCGGATGAAAAGTCTGGCGACTCAAGAAATCCGCCTCCCAGTTCTCCACTCCCGGGATGTGGATTGCTGACAGGTGGCAAGAGTGAGACTCTGCCCAGCGAATTATCTTTGATACTTCCACCATTGCTAGGGAGCTTCTTGTCCCTCCCTGATGGTTGATGTAAGCTACAGTCGTGATGTTGTCCGACTGAAACCTGATGAACCCCCGAGTTGTTAATTGGGGCCAAGCTAGAAGGGCATTGAGAACTGCTCTCAATTCCAGAATGTTTATTGGAAGGAGACTCTCCTCCTGATTCCATAGTCCCTGAGCCTTCAGAGAATTCCAGACAGCGCCCCAACCTAGTAGGCTGGCGTCTGTTGTTACAATTGTCCAGTCTGGCCTGCTGAATGGCATCCCCCTGGACAGGTGTGGCCGATGAAGCCACCATAGAAGAGAATTTCTGGTCTCTTGATTCAGATTCAGAGTAGGGGACAAATCTGAGTAATCCCCATTCCACTGACTTAGCATGCATAATTGCAGAGGTCTGAGGTGTAGGCGTGCAAAAGGTACTATGTCCATTGCCGCTACCATTAAGCCGATCACCTCCATGCATTGAGCTACTGACGGGTGTTGAATGGAATGAAGGACACGGCATGCATTTTGAAGCTTTGTTAACCTGTCCTCTGTCAGGTAAATCTTCATTTCTACAGAATCTATAAGAGTCCCCAAGAATGGAACTCTTGTGAGAGGAAAAAGAGAACTCTTCTTTTCGTTCACTTTCCATCCATGCGACCTTAGAAATGCCAGAACTAACTCTGTATGAGACTTGGCAGTTTGAAAGCTTGAAGCTTGTATTAGAATGTCGTCTAGGTATGGAGCTACCGAAATCCCTCGCGGTCTTAGTACCGCCAGAAGGGCACCCAGAACCTTTGTGAAGATTCTTGGAGCCGTAGCCAATCCGAATGGAAGAGCTACAAACTGGTAGTGCCTGTCTAAGAAGGCAAACCTTAGATACCGGTGATGATCTTTGTGGATCGGTATGTGAAGGTAAGCATCCTTTAAATCCACTGTGGTCATGTACTGACCCTCTTGGATCATGGGTAAGATTGTCCGAATAGTTTCCATTTTGAACGATGGAACTCTTAGGAATTTGTTTAGAATCTTTAAATCTAAGATTGGCCTGAAAGTTCCCTCTTTTTTGGGAACCACAAACAGGTTTGAGTAGAACCCTTGTCCTTGTTCCGACCGCGGAACCGGATGGATCACTCCCATTATTAACAGATCTTGTACGCAGCGTAGAAACGCTTCTTTCTTTATCTGGTTTGTTGACAACCTTGACAGATGAAATCTCCCTCTTGGGGGAGATAATTTGAAGTCTAGAAGGTATCCCTGAGATATGATCTCTAGTGCCCAGGGATCCTGAACATCTCTTGCCCAGGCCTGGGCGAAGAGAGAGAGTCTGCCCCCCACTAGATCCGGTCCCGGATCGGGGGCTCTCGGTTCATGCTGTCTTTGGGGCAGCAGCAGGTTTCCTGGCCTGCTTGCTCTTGTTCCAGGACTGGTTAGGCTTCCAGCCTTGCCTGTAACGAGCAACAGCTCCTTCCTGTTTTGGTGCAGTGGAGGTTGATGCTGCTCCTGTTTTGAAGTTCCGAAAGGGACGAAAATTAGACTGTCTAGCCTTAGCTTTGGCTTTGTCTTGAGGTAGGGCGTGGCCCTTACCTCCTGTAATGTCAGCGATAATCTCTTTCAAACCGGGCCCAAATAAAGACTGCCCCTTGAAAGGTATATTAAGTAATTTGGACTTAGAAGTAACATCCGCTGACCAGGATTTTAGCCACAGCGCCCTACGTGCCTGTATGGCGAATCCTGAGTTCTTAGCCGTAAGTTTGGTTAAATGTACTACGGCCTCCGAAATGAAGGAATTAGCTAGTTTAAGGACTCTAAGCCTGTCCGTAATGTCGTCTAGCGTAGATGAACTAAGGTTCTCTTCAAGCGACTCAATCCAAAATGCTGCCGCAGCCGTAATCGGCGCGATACATGCAAGGGGTTGTAATATAAAACCTTGTTGAACAAACATTTTCTTAAGGTAACCCTCTAATTTTTTATCCATTGGATCTGAGAAAGCACAGCTATCCTCCACCGGGATAGTGGTACGCTTAGCTAAAGTAGAAACTGCTCCCTCCACCTTGGGGACCGTTTGCCATAAGTCCCGAGTGGTGGCGTCTATTGGAAACATCTTTCTAAATATTGGAGGGGGTGAGAACGGCACACCGGGTCTATCCCACTCCTTAGTAACAATTTCAGTTAGTCTCTTAGGTATAGGAAAAACGTCAGTACTCGCCGGTACCGCAAAGTATTTATCCAACCTACACAGTTTCTCTGGTATTGCAACGGTGTTACAATCGTTGAGAGCTGCTAAGACCTCCCCTAGTAATACACGGAGGTTCTCCAATTTAAATTTAAAATTTGAAATATCTGAGTCCAATCTGTTTGGATCAGAACCGTCACCCACAGAATGAAGCTCTCCGTCCTCATGCTCTGCGAGCTGTGACGCAGTATCAGACATGGCCCTAGCATTGTCAGCGCACTCTGTTCTCACCCCAGAGTGATCACGCTTGCCTCTTAGTTCTGGTAATTTAGACAAAACTTCAGTCATAACAGTAGCCATATCTTGTAATGTTATCTGTAATGGCCGCCCAGATGTACTAGGCGCCAAAATATCACGCACCTCCCGGGCGGGAGATGCAGGTACTGCCGCGTGAGGCGAGTTAGTCGGCATAACTCTCCCCTCGCTGTTTGGTGAAATTTGTTCACATTGTACAGATTGACTTTTATTTAAAGTAGCATCAATACAGTTAGTACATAAATTTCTATTGGGCTCCACCTTGGCATTGGAACAAATGACACAGATATCTTCCTCTGAGTCAGACATGTTTAACACACTAGCAAAAAACTTACAACTTGGTTATAATCTTTTTTAGCAAAAAACGTACTGTGCCTCAAAGAGGTACTAACGATTAAATGACAGTTGAAATAATGAACTGAAAAACAGTTATAGCATCAAACTTTAAAACAACAAAACTTTTAGCAAAGGTTTGTTCCCATTAGTAAAATAACAATAATTAAATTTGACATAAAAAATACAAAGCAACGTTTTTATTCACAGTCACTATAAGAATTCTCACAGCTCTGCTGAGAGAATTTACCTCCCTTCAAAGAAGTTTGAAGACCCCTGAGATCTATCAGAGATGAACCGGATCATGCAGGAAATATAAAAGTAACTGACTGGTATTTTTTGATGCGTAGCAAAGAGCGCCAAAAACGGCCCCTCCCTCTCCCACACAGCAGTGAAGAGAAACGAAACTGTCACAATTAAAGCAAAAAAACTGCCAAGTGGAAAATAATGCCCAAATATTTATTCACACAGTACCTCAGCAATGTAAACGATTCTACATTCCAGCAAAAACGTTTAACATGATAAATAGTTATTAAAAAGGATTAGTGACCTTTAACAGAGTAGTTCCGGTGAAATACCATCCCCAGAATACTGAAGTGTATACATACATGTCATTTTAACGGTATGGCAGGATTTTCTCATCAATTCCATTCAGAAAATAAAAACTGCTACATACCTCAATGCAGATTCATCTGCCCGCTGTCCCCTGATCTGAAGCCTTTACCTCCCTCAGATGGCCGAGAACAGCAATATGATCTTAACTACTCCGGTTAAAATCATAGTAAAAAACTCTGACAGATTCTTCCTCAAACTCTGCCAGAGAAGTAATAACACGCTCCGGTGCTATTTTAAAATAACAAACTTTTGATTGAAGTCATAAAAACTAAGTATAATCACCATAGTCCTCTCACACATCCTATCTAGTCGTTGGGTGCAAGAGAATGACTGGGACTGACGTGGAGGGGAGGAGCTATATGCAGCTCTGCTGGGTGAATCCTCTTGCATTTCCTGTTGGGGAGGAGTTATATCCCAGAAGTAATGATGACCCGTGGACTGATCACACATAACAGAAGAAAAACAGAATTTATGTTTACCTGATAAATTTCTTTCTCCAACGGTGTGTCCGGTCCACGGCGTCATCCTTACTTGTGGGATATTCTCTTCCCCAACAGGAAATGGCAAAGAGCCCAGCAAAGCTGGTCACATGATCCCTCCTAGGCTCCGCCTACCCCAGTCATTCGACCGACGTTAAGGAGGAATATTTGCATAGGAGAAACCATATGGTACCGTGGTGACTGTAGTTAAAGAAAATAAAATATCAGACCTGATTAAAAAAAAAAACCAGGGCGGGCCGTGGACCGGACACACCGTTGGAGAAAGAAATTTATCAGGTAAACATAAATTCTGTTTTCTCCAACATAGGTGTGTCCGGTCCACGGCGTCATCCTTACTTGTGGGAACCAATACCAAAGCTTTAGGACACGGATGAAGGGAGGGAGCAAATCAGGTCACCTAAATGGAAGGCACCACGGCTTGCAAAACCTTTCTCCCAAAAATAGCCTCAGAAGAAGCAAAAGTATCAAACTTGTAAAATTTGGTAAAAGTGTGCAGTGAAGACCAAGTCGCTGCCCTACATATCTGATCAACAGAAGCCTCGTTCTTGAAGGCCCATGTGGAAGCCACAGCCCTAGTGGAATGAGCCGTGATTCTTTCGGGAGGCTGCCGTCCGGCAGTCTCGTAAGCCAATCTGATGATGCTTTTAATCCAAAAGGAGAGAGAGGTAGAAGTTGCTTTTTGACCTCTCCTTTTACCTGAATAAACAACAAACAAGGAAGATGTTTGTCTAAAATCCTTTGTAGCATCTAAATAGAATTTCAGAGCGCGAACAACATCCAAATTGTGCAACAAACGTTCCTTCTTTGAAACTGGTTTTGGACACAGAGAAGGTACGATAATCTCCTGGTTAATATTTTTGTTAGAAACAACTTTTGGAAGAAAACCAGGTTTAGTACGTAAAACCACCTTATCTGCATGGAACACCAGATAAGGAGGAGAACACTGCAGAGCAGATAATTCTGAGACTCTTCTAGCAGAAGAAATCGCAACCAAAAACAAAACTTTCCAAGATAATAACTTAATATCAACGGAATGTAAGGGTTCAAACGGAACCCCCTGAAGAACTGAAAGAACTAAATTGAGACTCCAAGGAGGAGTCAAAGGTTTGTAAACAGGCTTGATTCTAACCAGAGCCTGAACAAAGGCTTGAACATCTGGCACAGCTGCCAGCTTTTTGTGAAGTAATACCGACAAGGCAGAAATCTGTCCCTTCAGGGAACTTGCAGATAATCCTTTTTCCAATCCTTCTTGAAGGAAGGATAGAATCCTAGGAATCTTAACCTTGTCCCAAGGGAATCCTTTAGATTCACACCAACAGATATATTTTTTCCAAATTTTGTGGTAAATCTTTCTAGTCACAGGCTTTCTGGCCTGAACAAGAGTATCGATAACAGAATCTGAGAATCCTCGCTTCGATAAAATCAAGCGTTCAATCTCCAAGCAGTCAGCTGGAGTGAAACCAGATTCGGATGTTCGAACGGACCCTGAACAAGAAGGTCTCGTCTCAAAGGTAGCTTCCAAGGTGGAGCCGATGACATATTCACCAGATCTGCATACCAAGTCCTGCGTGGCCACGCAGGAGCTATCAAGATCACCGACGCCCTCTCCTGCTTGATCCTGGCTATCAGCCTGGGGATGAGAGGAAATGGCGGGAACACATAAGCTAGTTTGAAGGTCCAAGGTGCTACTAGTGCATCCACTAGAGCCGCCTTGGGATCCCTGGATCTGGCCCCGTAGCAAGGAACTTTGAAGTTCTGACGAGAGGCCATCAGATCCATGTCTGGAATGCCCCACAGGTGAGTGACTTGGGCAAAGATTTCCGGATGGAGTTCCCACTCCCCCGGATGCAATGTCTGCCGACTCAGAAAATCCGCTTCCCAATTTTCCACTCCTGGGATGTGGATAGCAGACAGGTGGCAGGAGTGAGACTCCGCCCAAAGAATAATTTTGGTTACTTCTTCCATCGCTAGGGAACTCCTTGTTCCCCCCTGATGGTTGATGTACGCAACAGTCGTCATGTTGTCTGATTGAAACCGTATGAACCTGGTCCTCGCAAGCTGGGGCCAGGCCTGGAGAGCATTGAATATCGCTCTCAGTTCCAGAATATTTATCGGTAGAAGAGATTCTTCCCGAGACCAAAGACCCTGAGCTTTCAGGGATCCCCAGACCGCGCCCCAGCCTATCAGACTGGCGTCGGTCGTGACAATGACCCACTCTGGTCTGTGGAACATCATCCCTTGAGACAGATTGTCCAGGGACAGCCACCAACGGAGTGAGTCTCTGGTTCTCTGATTTACTTGTATCTTCGGAGACAAGTCTGTATAGTCCCCATTCCACTGACTGAGCATGCACAGTTGTAATGGTCTTAGATGAATGCGCGCAAAAGGAACTATGTCCATCGCCGCCACCATCAACCCGATCACTTCCATGCACTGAGCTATGGAAGGAAGAGGAACGGAATGAAGTATCCGACAAGAGTCCAGAAGCTTTGTTTTTCTGGCCTCTGTTAGAAAGATCCTCATTTCTAAGGAGTCTATAATTGTTCCCAAGAAGGGAACCCTTGTTGACGGGGATAGAGAACTCTTTTCCACGTTCACTTTCCAGCCGTGAGATCTGAGAAAGGCCAGGACAATGTCCGTGTGAGCCTTTGCTTGAGGAAGGGACGACGCTTGAATCAGAATGTCGTCCAGGTAAGGTACTACTGCAATGCCCCTTGGTCTTAGCACCGCTAGAAGGGACCCTAGTACCTTTGTGAAAATCCTTGGAGCAGTGGCTAATCCGAAAGGAAGCGCCACAAACTGGTAATGTTTGTCCAGGAATGCAAACCTTAGGAACCGATGATGTTCCTTGTGGATAGGAATATGTAGATACGCATCCTTTAAATCCACCGTGGTCATGAATTGACCTTCCTGGATGGAAGGAAGGATAGTTCGAATGGTTTCCATCTTGAACGATGGGACCTTGAGAAATTTGTTTAAGATCTTGAGATCTAGGATTGGTCTGAACGTTCCCTCTTTTTTGGGAACTATGAACAGATTGGAGTAGAACCCCATCCCTTGTTCTCTTAATGGAACAGGATGAATCACTCCCATTTTTAACAGGTCTTCTACACAATGTAAGAACGCCTGTCTTTTTATGTGGTCTGAAGACAACTGCGACCTGTGGAACCTCCCCCTTGGGGGAAGTCCCTTGAATTCCAGAAGATAACCCTGGGAGACTATTTCTAGCGCCCAAGGATCCAGAACATCTCTTGCCCAAGCCTGAGCGAAGAGAGAGAGTCTGCCCCCCACCAGATCCGGTCCCGGATCGGGGGCCAATATTTCATGCTGTCTTGGTAGCAGTGGCAGGTTTCTTGGCCTGCTTTCCCTTGTTCCAGCCTTGCATTGGTCTCCAAGCTGGCTTGGCCTGAGAAGTATTACCCTCTTGCTTAGAGGACGTAGTACCTTGGGCTGGTCCGTTTTTACGAAAGGGACGAAAATTAGGTCTATTTTTTGCCTTGAAAGGCCGATCCTGAGGAAGGGCGTGGCCCTTACCCCCAGTGATATCAGAGATAATCTCTTTCAGGTCAGGACCAAACAACGTTTTCCCCTTGAAAGGAATGTTTAGTAGCTTGTTCTTGGAAGACGCATCAGCCGACCAAGATTTCAACCAAAGCGCTCTGCGCGCCACAATAGCAAACCCAGAGTTCTTAGCCGCTAACTTAGCCAATTGCAAAGAGGCGTCTAGAGTGAAAGAATTAGCCAATTTGAGAGCATTGATTCTGTCCATAATCTCCTCATAAGGAGGAGAGTCACTATCGAGCACCTTAAGCAGTTCATCAAACCAGAAATATGCGGCAGTAGTGACAGGGACAATGCATGAAATGGGTTGTAGAAGGTAACCCTGCTGAACAAACATCTTTTTAAGCAAACCTTCTAATTTTTTATCCATAGGATCTTTGAAAGCACAACTATCCTCTATGGGAATAGTGGTGCGTTTGTTTAAAGTAGAAACCGCTCCCTCGACCTTGGGGACTGACTGCCATAAGTCCTTTCTGGGGTCGACCATAGGAAACAATTTTTTAAATATGGGGGGAGGGACGAAAGGAATACCGGGCCTTTCCCATTCTTTATTAACAATGTCCGCCACCCGCTTGGGTATAGGAAAAGCTTCTGGGAGCCCCGGCACCTCTAGGAACTTGTCCATTTTACATAGTTTCTCTGGGATGACTAAATTTTCACAATCATCCAGAGTGGATAATACCTCCTTAAGCAAAATGCGGAGATGTTCCAATTTAAATTTAAATGTAATCACATCAGATTCAGCCTGCTGAGAAATGTTCCCTAAATCAGTAATTTCTCCCTCAGACAAAACCTCCCTGGCCCCCTCAGATTGGGTTAGGGGCCCTTCAGAGATATTAATATCAGCGTCGTCATGCTCTTCAGTAACTAAAACAGAGCAGCCACGCTTACGCTGACAAGGGTTCATTTTGGCTAAAATGTTTTTGACAGAATTATCCATTACAGCCGTTAATTGTTGCATAGTAAGGAGTATTGGCGCGCTAGATGTACTAGGGGCCTCCTGAGTGGGCAAGACTCGTGTAGACGAAGGAGGGAATGATGCAGTACCATGCTTACTCCCCTCACTTGAGGAATCATCTTGGGCATCATTGTCATTATCACATAAATCACATTTATTTAAATGAATAGGAATTCTGGCTTCCCCACATTCAGAACACAGTCTATCTGGTAGTTCAGACATGTTAAACAGGCATAAACTTGATCAGAAAGTACAAAAAACGTTTTAAAATAAAACCGTTACTGTCACTTTAAATTTTAAACTGAACACACTTTATTACTGCAATTGCGAAAAAACATGAAGGAATTGTTCAAAATTCACCAAATTTTCACCACAGCGTCTTAAAGCCTTGAAAATATTGCACACCAATTTTGGAAGCTTTAACCCTTAAAATAACGGAACCGGAGCCGTTTTAAGCTTTAAACCCCTTTACAGTCCCTGGTATCTGCTTTGCTGAGACCCAACCAAACCCAAAGGGGAATACGATACCAAATGACGCCTTCAGATGTCTTTTATAAGTATCAGAGCTCCTCTCACATGCGACTGCATGCCATGCCTCTCAAAAACAAGTGCGCAACACCGGCGCGAAAATGAGACTCTGCCTATGCTTTGGGAAAGCCCCTAAAGAATAAGGTGTCTAAAACAGTGCCTGCCGATATTATTATATCAAAATACCCAGATAAAATGATTCCTCAAGGCTAAATATGTGTTAATAATCAATCGATTTAGCCCAGAAAAAGTCTACAGTTTAAATAAGCCCTTGTGAAGCCCTTATTTACAATCGTAATAAACATGGCTTACCGGATCCCATAGGGAAAATGACAGCTTCCAGCATTACATCGTCTTGTTAGAATGTGTCATACCTCAAGCAGCAAGGGACTGCAAACTGTTCCCCCAACTGAAGTTAATTGCTCTCAACAGTCCTGTGTGGAACAGCCATGGATTTTAGTTACGGTTGCTAAAATCATTTTCCTCATACAAACAGAATTCTTCATCTCTTTTCTGTTTCTGAGTAAATAGTACGTACCAGCACTATTTGAAAATAACAAACTCTTGATTGAATAATGAAAAACTACAGTTAAACACTAAAAAACTCTAAGCCATCTCCGTGGAGATGTTGCCTGTACAACGGCAAAGAGAATGACTGGGGTAGGCGGAGCCTAGGAGGGATCATGTGACCAGCTTTGCTGGGCTCTTTGCCATTTCCTGTTGGGGAAGAGAATATCCCACAAGTAAGGATGACGCCGTGGACCGGACACACCTATGTTGGAGAAAAGAGATTATCTTTCTTTTTAAACAACAAAAATTCTGGTGTTGACTGTCCCTTTAAGAGTTGCCCCCACTGGAGAATGTTCTGTTCCACTTCCTGATTTTGTCACTGCTTGAGCCAGCTACTAACAGGCAGCATCTAAAATGTACTGCAACAGGGCTGAAAAGTATAAAATCTAACTTACCATTCTCCAGAAATACGGAAGCAAACTCATTGAATTACTTGTCATCTATACCAACCCCATCTAAGTCTAATCTCCTAATAACAGAAACAATCTCTCTTTCCTACCTTTCATTATCAACATTTATACACAGAACCTTCTATATTTAAACCTATGTTTAAAAAGATAGATAATCCCTATATTTACCATCCCCATTTTTGCATAACCAACACCGTTACATTAATATACTTTTTTACCTCTGCAATTACCTTGTATCTAAGCCTCTGCTGACTGCCCCCTTAGCTCAGATCTTTTGAAAGACTTGCATTTCAGGCAATTAGTGCTGACTTTTAATTAACTCTACGTGCATGAGCACAATGTTATTTATTTGAAACACATGAACTAACGTCCTCTAGCTGTGAAAAACTGTCAAATGCTTTCAGATAAGAGGTGGCGTTCAAGGACTTAGAAATTAGCATATGAGCCTACCAAGGTTTAGTTTTTAACTAGGAATACCAAGAGAACAAAGCAAATTTGATGATAAAAGTAAATTAGAAAGTTGTTTAAAATTACATGCCCTACATGAATCCTGAAAGTTTAATTTGGACTTTACTATTCCTTTAAATATATAAAAATGTTCATGCAGACATTTCTACATTTTCTACTTTTCTCTCTTTTTCTTTCCCATTTTTCTTCTTTCAGAAAGACCCTTTCAATGTACAGAATATGTTATCTAAACTCAAAACTGACTGTACTCACTGGCAAGGTCCTACTCTCTTTCTGCTGTATACCCATACATATAACAAAACCTTTGTGTAACATTCTGGTGAGTTCTAATTAGCAGATAATGATAATCTCATAAATCCCAACATACCCTGCAGGTTTTATGGGAAAAGGAGAAGAGCTGGGCTTGTGGGCAGAAGCATCAACGGTTTGATGGGTGGAGCCAACAGTGTGTCTGGGCAAAAAGGGGTGTGTGGTGGGCGGAGCTGGATCAATTGCTAGAAACTAGTACATTTGCTGGGAGAGCTGCTGGAGGGACATAGGGTACTGCAAGACCTGAGTCAGTTGGGAAGTCTGTAATCTTAGTCATCTAACACGCATGTTTATTTTAACTGAGGGAATGTGTTAGTCAGCAAAACCGGATACACACATGAAATATTTCAATATTTGCTTTTAAATCAAAGCAAGAACATCATTATAGATTATTATTATTATTATTATTATTAAACCACTAAAATGCAACTTTACCAACTTTTGTTACTCTCAATACGACTTGCAGGCTACTTGTCATGAACAAAAGTATTAGTACAAGGAGTGCATGGCAAACTCCAGCATTCTCACACACTGATAACTATTCATACAGTTTGCCAATAGAGGATTGTTTACATTTCCCTAGAACAGAGCTTTCCAAACTTTTCATGTTGGTGACACACTTTTTAGACCTACATCATTTTGTGACACAGTAATTCAGTTGTACTGGCAAACAGGAGGTTAAACTAACTTGTTTTAAGAGATACAGACACATACATAAATTATATAATAACAAAATGTATTTACAAGTAACAGTATGTATGTGCAAGAATTAAAAAAAAGTTGAATAACACCAATAGCTACTTACTATTTTAATGGGATGTATGAGGTTGATAGGATGAGCACAGTTTCTGAATATTTGGTGGAATATTAGATAAAGACACTCGCATTTCATCATCAAGCTTTTGTAAGCTTCCCCTTCCTATTCATATATCAAGAGCAGGAGCAGCAATGCACTACTGGGAGCTAGCTGCAAAAAAAACCCCCACTGACTTCAGCTCAGCGTTTAAGCTGCCGCCCTCAGAGCTCGGTGAGTCCGACTGACTACTGCCCACCCTGCAAACACACTGCTGTCCCACTCACTGACTACACATGCAGTCACAAGCCGATTAAGGAGACTACACGTGCAGTCAGGAGTCAATGTGCCAATGGGAATAGTTTCAGTTCCCACTGAGCAGCACCAATAGGTTAAGATGATCTGTGACCCCCTAGATATCAATCACATGTCAACCATATGATATGTGTAGCAAGCAGGTGGAAAGTCAGAAACCAAAAAAATTTGTGCTGAAGCAGGGACACACCTACACACTGCTGCCGACACACTAGTGTGTCCCGACACACAGTTTGGAAAGCACTGCCCTAGAATCTACTGCAGTTTCCCAAAGCAAATAATGCACGGTACTTTATCAAAGTTAGTTTATTTACCCTTTTGACTTTGTGCTCGATCGAGGTCTGTACTCGTAGGATTCATCCTCAGTTCCATTTTGTCTCTTATACCAGTCAAACAAGGTGCGAAGTAAGGATGGGAGACAGTGCTCTGCTACTGAGCTCATAGAGCTTATCAGCTGTGAAGAGAAGTGTTCACGTTATTCAAGTGATGCATAGAAAAACAAACACAGGCATTTGAATATTTCCATAAACCAGCTCAAGTGTAACAGGGGGGAAAACCTTATATCTCTACCTTACATTCTCATTCAGAAGCTCCCTGTACTGTAAAATTGGTTTCCCCTGAATGTGTTCCCAATAACTTTGACTATACTAGCGACAGAGTATAAAATGTATGATAAAATACAATTTATGTTTACTGTTGTATGTGAAATAGATGATTTTGATCTTTGCCACTACAATCCATTAAAATGAGCTGAGCTTACAGAGGAAACAGATCCCTTGATTGTATTACTTTCTATAGACACACCTTCGTTATCTTATCTCTGTCTGTATAATAAATCCCAATACTTAGAGAACAATTGGAAACTAACATTATATTAATTAGCTCTCCTATTTCCCACTGGGAGTGTAATGTTTTTTGATGGATAAAAAAAAATGAAATAACAGTGCTCCCTCAGGACAAATTAGTTTGTGTTTTGGATAGCTTAAAGGTACACTAAACCCAATTTTTTTCTTTCATGAATCAGATGCATGCAATTTTAAGTAACTTTCTAATTTACTCCAATTATCAATTTTTATTTGTTCACTTGGTATCTTTATTTGAAAAGCAGGAATGAAAGCTTAGGAGCTGGACCATTTTTGGCTCTGCACCTGGGTTGCGTTTGTCGATTTGTGGCAAAATGTACCTAGCAATCAGCAAGTGCTATCCAGGGTTCTAAACCAAAAATGGGACTGCTACTAAGCTTAACACTGTAAAACTAACACTGCCCTGTGTGCGTTCTAGGTACAGTACAATACAACTGTATTTCACTTCAAACAAAACATAATAAACATATTTCACTCCTTATTAATGCAGGGTATGAACATTCCATACATTTACAGAACTATCACGTCAATGAAGCTTTACCTTAAAATAATGCCACTCCTAACTTTTTTTTTAAATGGGTAGGTTAATTTGCTTTAGGGTATTCACAGAACAACATAACAAGATCATATTACCATTTAAAAATAGATTTTAATAAGTTGACTTTAAATCAATACAATATACTGTATTTAAGAGGATAGGAGGTAGCTGCAGGAAAAACCTGCAACAGTAAAGTCTAGATGAGAAAATTACCAATTTATTCCCTTTGCTACCAACTTTTTAAACACACACTACTATAGATTCTCTTAACCCATATAACCTACACACATTTGGTGGATTATGCTATAGGTTCAGCATTGCATTGCAAGTCACCTGATGAGGATAACTGGGTCATTACACATGCATTTATAGTTCAGGTCAGACAGCTAAAAGTGAAATTACAAGTAACTGTAAAATGGACTGGTACACTGTATTCATAGTTGACTTTAAGCTTGTCAACTATTACTACAACCAGTTGTGTAACCTAACCATTATTTTGTGTGATCACATCACCTACTAGAAGTTAATCTCTAAGCACCTTTTTTGCATAAAAAGAGCAAGACTCTTTTTTGTGGTCCAGACTGGGGATGTTCTTGTATGTGTGTATGAGTGCAACTGTAATTGTAAGGAAAAAAAAAAATCTTAAAATAACTCACTATGCTGAAGATATATCTCATCCAGTTTCTAATCATATTTATGAAAATATGAAAGAAAAATAGCAGTGTTGATTGGTTATTATGAAATGTATTTGTCATCAAGGTTCATGTCATCTTTCTGATGTCACAATACTTTTGAAGTCCTTAGAGAGTTATCTTGGATCATAAAGAATATACCCTTGTAGTTTGTGCAAGAAAGTTTTGATTGAGACAGACACAGCATGTTTACTGAAGTCTCTAGACTAGGTTTTCTTGAATTTTCACCTGAAGGCAATTCAATAGTATGTGTCCCCCTTGGTGAAAACTGGGCCTTGTACAATTAAAGGGATAGGAAAGTTAAACTTAAACTTGTATGAGCATGTCATTTTAAGACACTTTTAAATTCACTTCTATTTTCAAATGGGCTTCGTTCTCTTAGTATCCATTGTTAAAAAATGAATATGCACATCACACACTAGTGGGAGCTGCTGCTAATTGGTGCCTGCACACATTTGTCTCTTGTGATTGGCTAAATAGATATTTTCAGCTTCCTGTCAGTAGTGCAATGCTGTCCCTTCAGCAATGGATAACAAGAGAATGAAGAAAATTTGATAATAGAATTAAATTGGAAAGTTGTTTAAAATTGTATGTTCTATCTGAATCATAAAAGAAAATGTTGGGGTTTACTATCCCTTTAAAGGGACACTGAAAAAAAAAATATTTTGTGATTCAGATAGAGCATGCTATTTTAAGCAACTTTCTAATTTACTCCTATTAGCAAATGTTCTTCATTCTCTTGGTATCTTTATTTGAAAAGCAAGAATGTAAGTTTAAATGCCGGCCCATTTTGGTGAACAACCTGGGTTGTTCTTGCTGATTGGTGGATACATTCATCCATCAATAAACAAGTGCTGTCCAAGGTTCTGGACTTTCTTTTTCAAATAAAGATAGCAAGAGAACAAAGAAAATTTGATAATAGGAGTAAATTAGAAAGTTGCTTACAATTGCATGCTCTATCTGAATCAGAAAAGAAAAAAAACATAATTTATGTAAGAACTTACCTGATAAATTCATTTCTTTCATATTAGCAAGAGTCCATGAGCTAGTGACGTATGGGATATACATTCCTACCAGGAGGGGCAAAGTTTCCCAAACCTCAAAATGCCTATAAATACACCCCTCACCACACCCACAAATCAGTTTAACGCATAGCCAAGAAGTGGGGTGATAAGACAAAAGTGCGAAAGCATAAAAAATAAGGAATTGGAATAATTGTGCTTTATACAAAAAAATCATAACCACCACAAAAAAGGGTGGGCCTCATGGACTCTTGCTAATATGAAAGAAATGAATTTATCAGGTAAGTTCTTACATAAATTATGTTTTCTTTCATGTAATTAGCAAGAGTCCATGAGCTAGTGACGTATGGGATAATGAATACCCAAGATGTGGATCTTCCACGCAAGAGTCACTAGAGAGGGAGGGATAAAATAAAGACAGCCAATTCCGATGAAAATAATCCACACCCAAAATAAAGTTTAAATCTTATAATGAAAAAAACTGAAATTATAAGCAGAAGAATCAAACTGAAACAGCTGCCTGAAGTACTTTTCTACCAAAAACTGCTTCAGAAGAAGAAAACACATCAAAATGGTAGAATTTAGTAAAAGTATGCAAAGAAGACCAAGTTGCTGCTTTGCAAATCTGATCAACCGAAGCTTCATTCCTAAACGCCCAGGAAGTAGAAACTGACCTAGTAGAATGAGCTGTAATCCTTTGAGGCAGAGTTTTACCCGACTCGACATAAGCATGATGAATCAAAGACTTTAACCAAGACGCCAAAGAAATGGCAGAGGCCTTCTGACCTTTCCTAGAACCGGAAAAGATAACAAATAGACTAGAAGTCTTTCGGAAATTTTTAGTAGCTTCAACATAATATTTCAAAGCTCTAACTACATCCAAAGAATGCAACGATCTTTCCTTAGAGTTCTTAGGATTAGGACACAATGAAGGAACCACAATTTCTCTACTAATGTTGTTAGAATTCACAACCTTAGGTAAAAATTTAAAAGAAGTTCGCAACACCGCCTTATCCTGATGAAAAATCAGAAAAGGAGACTCACAAGAAAGAGCAGATAATTCAGAAACTCTTCTAGCAGAAGAGATGGCCAAAAGAAATAAAACTTTCCAAGAAAGTAATTTAATGTCCAGCGAATGCATAGGTTCAAACGGAGGAGCTTGAAGAGCCCCCAGAACCAAATTCAAACTCCAAGGAGGAGAAATTGACTTAATAACAGGTTTTATACGAACCAAAGCTTGTACAAAACAATGAATATCAGGAAGACTAGCAATCTTTCTGTGAAAAAAGAACAGAAAGAGCAGAGATTTGTCCTTTCAAGGAACTTGCAGACAAACCTTTATCCAAACCATCCTGAAGAAACTGTAAAATTCTAGGAATTCTAAAAGAATGCCAAGAAAAATGATGAGAAAGACACCAAGAAATGTAAATCTTCCAGACTCGATAATATATCTTCCTAGATACAGATTTACGAGCCTGTAACATAGTATTAATCACAGAGTCAGAGAAACCTCTATGACTGAGAATCAAGCGTTCAATCTCCATACCTTCAAATTTAAGGATTTGAGATCCTGATGGAAAAAAGGACCTTGCGATAGAAGGTCTGGTCTTAACGGAAGAGTCCACGGTTGGCAAGTGGCCATCCGGACAAGATCCGCATACCAAAACCTGTGAGGCCATGCTGGAGCCACCAGCAGAAAAAACAAGCACTCCTTTAGAATCTTGGAAATTACTCTTGGAAGAAGAACTAGAGGCGGAAAGATATAGGCAGGATGATACTTCCAAGGAAGTGACAATGCATCCACTGCCTCCGCCTGAGGATCCCTGGATCTGGACAGATACCTGGGAAGTTTCTTGTTTAGATGAGAAGCCATCAGATCTATTTCTGGAAGTCCCCACATTTGAACAATCTGAAGAAATACCTCTGGGTGAAGAGACCATTCGCCCGGATGTAACGTTTGGCGAATGAGATAATCCGCTTCCCAATTGTCTATACCTGGGATATGAACCGCAGAAATTAGACAGGAGCTGGATTCCGCCCATACCAGTATTCGAGATACTTCTTTCATAGCCAGAGGACTGTGAGTCCCTCCTTGATGATTGACATATGCCACAGTTGTGACATTGTCCGTCTGAAAACAAATGAACGACTCTGTCTTTAGAAGAGGCCATGACTGAAGAGCTCTGAAAATTGCACGGAGTTCCAAAATATTGATCGGTAATCTCACCTCCTGAGATTCCCAAACCCCTTGTGCTGTCAGAGACCTCCAAACAGCTCCCCAACCTGTCAGAATTGCAGGGAATGATTGAGACTGAAGGTTTCGACAAGCTGAAACCAATTTTAGACGTCTCTTGTCTGTCAGAGAGAGAGTCATGGACACTGAATTTATCTGGAAACCTAAAAAGGTTACCCTTGTCTGAGGAATCAATTAACTTTTTGGGAAATTGATCCTCCAACCATGTTCTCGAAGAAACAATACAAGTCGATTCGTATGAGATTCTGCTAAATGTGAAGACTGAGCAAGTACCAAGATATCGTCCAAATAAGGAAATACCACAATACCCTGTTCTCTGATTACAGACAGAAGGGCACCGAGAACCTTTGTAAAAATCCTTGGAGCTGTTGCTAGGCCAAACGGCAGAGCCACAAACTGGTAATGCTTGTCTAGGAAAGAGAATCTCAGAAACTGATAGTGATCTGGATGAATCGGAATATGCAGATATGCATCCTGTAAATCTATTGTGGACATATAATGCCCTTGCTGAACAAAAGGCAGAATAGTCCTTATAGTTACCATTTTGAATGTTGGTATTCTTACATAACGATTCAATATTTTTAGATCCAGAACTGGTCTGAAGGAATTCTCCTTCTTTGGTACAATGAAGAGATTTGAGCAAAACCCCAGCCCCTGTTCCAGAACTGGAACTGGCATAATTACACCAGCCAACTCTAGATCTGAAACACATTTCAGAAATGCTTGAGCCTTCACTGGATTTACTGGGACACGGGAAAGAAAAAATCTTCTTGCAGGAGGCCTTATCTTGAAGCCTATTCTGTACCCTTCTGAAACAATGTTCTGAATCCAAAGATTGTGAATCGAATTGATCCAAATTTCTTTGAAAAATCGTAATCTGCCCCCTACCAGCTGGGCTGGAATGAGGGCCGCACCTTCATGTTGACTTGGGAGCTGGCTTTGGCTTTCTAAAAGGCTTGGATTTATTCCAGACTGGAGATGGTTTCCAAACTGATACCGCTCCTGTAGGGGAAGGATCAGGCTTTTGTTCCTTATTGTGACGAAAAGAACGAAAACGATTATTAGACCTAAATTTACCTTTAGATTTTTTATCCTGTGGTAAAAAAGTTCCTTTCCCCCCAGTAACAGTTGAAATAATAGAATCCAACTGTGAACCAAATAATTTATTACCCTGGAAAGAAAGGGAAAGCAAAGTTGACTTAGAAGACATATCAGCATTCCAAGTTTTAAGCCATAAAGCTCTACTAGCTAAAATAGCTAGAGACATATACCTGACATCAACCCTAATGATATCAAAGATGGCATCACAAATAAAATTATTAGCATGTTGAAGAAGATTAACAATGCTATGAGAATTATGATCTGTTGCGCTAAAGCTTCTAACCAAAAAGTTGAAGCTGCAGCAACATCCGTTAAAGATATAGCAGGTCTAAGAAGATTACCCGAACATAAGTAAGCTTTTCTTAGAAAGGATTCAATTTTCCTATCTAAAGGATCCTTAAAGGAAGTACTATCTGCCGTAGGAATAGTAGTACGTTTAGCAAGAGTAGAGATAGCCCCATCAACTTTAGGGATTTTGTCCCAAAACTCTAATCTGTCAGATGGCACAGGATATAATTGCTTAAAACGTTTAGAAGGAATAAATTAATTACCCAAATTATTCCATTCCCTGGAAATTACTTCAGAAATAGCATCAGGGACAGGAAAGACTTCTGGAATAACTATAGGAGATTTAAAAACCTTATTTAAACGTTTAGATTTAGTATCAAGAGGACCAGAATCCTCTATTTCTAATGCAATTAAAACTTCTTTAAGTAAAGAACGAATAAATTCAATTTTGAATAAATATGAAGATTTATCAGCATCAGCCTCTGAAACAGAATCCTCTGAACCAGAGGAATCATTATCAGAATCAGAATGATGATGTTCATTTAAAAATTCATCTGAAAAATGAGAAGTTTTAAAAGACCTTTTACGTTTACTAGAAGGAGGAATAACAGACATAGCCTTCTTAATGGATTTAGAAACAAAATCTCTTATGTTAACAGGAACACTCTGAGTATTAGATGTTGATGGAACAGCAACAGGTAATGTAACATTACTAAAGGAAATATTATCTGCATTAACAAGTTTGTCATGACATTCATTACAAACAACAGCTGGAGGAACAGATACCACAAGTTTACAGCAAATACACTTAACTTTGGTAGGTGCAGCATCAGGCAGCGATTTTCCATAAGTATCTTCTGATTCAGGGTCAATCTGAGACATCTTGCAATATGTAATAGAAAAAACAACATATAAAGCAAAATTGATCAAATTCCTTAAATGACAGTTTCAGGAATGGCAAAAAATGCCAGTGAACAAGCTTCTAGCAACCAGAAGCAAATAAACAATGAGACTTAAATAATGTGGAGACAATAATGACGCCCATATTTTTTAGCGCCAAAAAAGACGCCCACATTATTTGGCGCCTAAATGCTTTTAGCGCCAAAAATGACGCCACATCCGGTAACGCCGACATTTTTGGCGCAAAAACGTCAAAAAATGACGCAACTTCCGGTGACAAGGTCTGCGCCAAATGACGCAATAAAATGAAGCATTTTCAGCCCCCGCGAGCCTAACAGCCCACTGGGAAAAAGTCAAATTTTATGGTAAGAAAAAAAAAAAAATGATTATTCAAATGCATTATACCAAATAATGAAACTGACTGTCTGAAATAAGGAATATTGAACATCCTGAATCAAGGCAAATAAATGTTTAAACACAAATATTTAGAACTTTATATAAAAGTGCCCAACCATAGCTTAGAGTGTCACAAAAATAAGACTTACTTACCCCAGGACACTCATCTACATGTAGTAGAAAGCCAAACCAGTACTGAAACGAGAATCAGTAGAGGTAATGGTATATATAAGAGTATATCGTCGATCTGAAAAGGGAGGTAAGAGATGAATCTCTACGACCGATAACAGAGAACCTATGAAATAGACCCCGTAGAAGGAGATCATTGAATTCAAATAGGCAATACTCTCTTCACATCCCTCTGACATTCACTGCACGCTGAGAGGAAAACCGGGCTCCAACCTGTTGCAGAGCGCATATCAACGTAGAATCTAGCACAAACTTACTTCACCACCTCCACAGGAGGCAAAGTTTGTAAAACTGATTTGTGGGTGTGGTGAGGGGTGTATTTATAGGAATTTGAGGTTTGGGAAACTTTGCCCCTCCTGGTAGGAATGTATATCCCATACGTCACTAGCTCATGGACATTTACATGAAAAAAATTGGGTTCAGTGTCCCTTTAAGTCTATAAAGCATACCCTTTTAAACTCACCCACCAACCTTAGTAGATGTTTTATTCATTACCATATTTCTAAATATGTAATAATAAGATACACCTAATTATTTCATAAACAAAATGTTGTTAATTATGCAGCATTATATAACCAATTGCACTAGCCTGAGAGACAAAATAAAAAGTGCAGTTACATAAATGCTCCACAACTGTGATCAGCATTATAGCTTGATGATAAAAAATTCTCCTGCTTGGAGAGAAACTGCAGTGCACACTTCACAGGGGCTGAACTCAATGAATGCTAAAAGAAAAAGGGTGGAACCCTCCAGCAAAACAAAAAGAGGAACAGTCCTGCTTGGGATTAGCTTCTTTTTGCCCACTTGTGCTTTCACAGAGGAAAACTTTCCTGAAGTATATTAGTCTGATCCCGCCTAACCAGGTCAGTCCAGCCCCGAAAATACCAGGCAATTCTCCTCTGAACAAGGTAAATGCCAACCCAGACAATCGTTTCGGCCTTCTATGGGCCTCATCAGTTAGGTGCAGCCATATCCCTCTAAGCACATTGGGCAGGGAGTCCACGTCTGGTTTCCCCCATTAACCTTAGGGAGACCCTAAGGGTCATTATCCAAATTCAAACAAAAAGGCAGAATTTACTATACTTGTCTAAGCTGTGTATTCTGCATTTCTGTATGTGAAGTTGATATATATATATATATATATATATAGCACTGAACTACATGAGAGGTTTGTGCTTTGTATTTTATACTACATTATTATTACATTTAAGATTTGCACTTTCTATTTTCTATTTTAATACATTTAGATCCAGCCGTGATTTTACAAGTTCTGATTATGTTTTTAAAAGTTTCTGTGTTAACAAAATAGGTTAATACTTTTAATATTTTCTGTGTATCTTTCACAAATAACATTGCACTTTGTATTTTCTATATTGTAAAATAAAACACAAATTCAGTGGGAGGAACAAGAGAGTTCCCTGGGATAAACGGGGGGGGGGGGGGGGGGGTGCCTAGGGTTTGTCTGAAGCTCTATTGCAATTCTGCTGAAATGCTGTAAGCATTTAAAACAAGCTGGTCTCACTGAATTATCTTGCCAGCTTTATGCAGGTGAAGTTTGCTCAAAATCTACAATACGCTTATTTAAAGGGACAGTCTAGTCAAAATTAAACTTTCATGATTCATATAGGGCATGCAATTTTAAACAGCTCTACAATTTACTTTTATCATTAATTTTGCTTTGTTCTCTTGGTATTCTTTGTTGAAAGCTAAACCTAGGTAGGCTCATATGCTAATTTTGAAGCCCTTGAAGGCCGTCTAGTTCATGTGTGCCATATAGATAACATTGTGCTCACTCCTGTGGAGTTATTTATGAGTAAGCACCGATTGCCTAAAATGCAAAGCTGTCGAAAGAATAAAGTGGCAGTCTGCAGAGGCTTGGATATAAGGTAATTATAAA